>NC_067233.1:3876119-4177905 GCF_019924925.1 Ctenopharyngodon idella
CCATTTAGCCAAAAAATACCGAGATATGACTTTTTGGCCATATCGCCCAGCCCTAACCCAATGACAGACAAAACCTGACGAACATGTCTGTTGGTTAAGTGTGAATTGGCCTTAAGAGTGTAGGACATTCTTTCACAAGGTTTCTAGCACTCCCTCTGCATCCCGTCATTATTTCCCACCCTGTGTGTCCTTGGCTTCAGGGAACAGTCGTTTGAGGAGACCTTTTAAGAGCAGAGGTGGCTATACTTACAATACTTCTTCTGGTAAAACACAAGCACCTCTAGATGTAGAAGAGACCTTAGCTAGAGGGCATGAGTCTATAAATATCTTGCTCCCAAAATACACTATTTAGAGACTCTCACCCCTTCACATTAATGAAACATGCTTGACATTCTAAAGTACAGCATACTGTGACGTTCAGCACTATGTCAAGTATATTAAATTTGTAACTGGTAAATTAATTACACTCCCCTAGAATTAAATTCACCGTCTGATGCATGATGTCCTCAAGATAGGAAAGATTTTAAAAAGTCATATTAACCTTTCAGGGTGTGATGATACATTCAAATCATCATGAGAGATGACTTTTGACTCTTACCCATAATTATATATTAACTTCATCTTTATGGTCACGTGTGAGTGACTGACTGATGTATCAGCCTTGGTGAATCATTTATTAAAATGTATTTATTTTTTTATAATTATTGGCATTGGCCGATAAGTTTTTCTGTTTGGCTGATATGTAGAAGGCAGGACTTTTATTTTGTCACCAGGCACGCATGTTTGACAAACTTTAAATACTTGATTTCAACCTATTGATCCAACATATTTACTGTGTGCTGTATGTAAAATTAGCACTACCTTGTCTTCATGTAAAAAATAATATTCCCAGTGTGCACAGATTTACCAGATTACTGAGTGCATTGTTGGTTACAGTGTTTAGTTCCTTATCTATCTCTAAATTAAATAGTGTGATACCATAGCTATCTGCTTTATATCAGCCACCCTGTTCTCTAAGATAATGGCCATAAAAAAGAGTATATTGGTGGACCACGACCACATTGAAGCTACAGTTGTCAGCTACTGCAGCTCATCATATAAACCTAATCTTGTTATTTGGTTATTTTTGGGAGTGACATGCACATTCACCTCATTAAATCTGTACAGTGTAAAAATGAACGATCTGAACTGGTTGTCACTGCAGTGACGTCACTCTCTGCTGGACACTGACAGCGTCTGAGGTGCTGTGCTTTAAAATCACAGGAACAGAGGTATGTGTCTCACAGTCTGTCTCTCTCTCTCTCAGCTTGTGTCAATTTGTTGAATTTATGACAGCGATTTAGCAAATGTTTGGGGTAAGATTTAAAAAAAAAGAAAATAAATGACTACTTTTATTAAGCAAGGATGCAATATATTGATCAAAAGTGAAATTAAAGACATTTATAATGTTTCAAAATAATTTTATTTAAAATAAATGCTGATCTTTTAAACTTTTTATTTATCAAAGCATCTTGTATCCAATATCAGTCTGTTTTCAACATTAATAATAATAACAAGAAATGTTTCTTGAGCAGCAAATCAGCATATTAGAAAGATTTCTGAAGGATCATGTGACACTGAAGACTGGAGTAATGATGCTGAAAATTCAGCTTTTCATCACAGTTAAATCAAATATTACTGTTTTACTGTATTTTTGATCAAATAACTGCAGCCTTGGTGAGCATAAGAGACTAATTTCAAAAACATTTAAAAAAAAAAAAAAAAAATCTTATAAACCACAAACTGTTGAATGGTAGTATACATACAAACATAGAAGTATACTTCACACTCTAAAAAATGCTGGGTTAAAAACAACCCAAGTTGGGTTGAAAATGGACAAACCCAGTGATTGGGTTGTTTTTAACCCAGTGGTTGGGTTAAATGTTTGACCAATGTGCTGGGTAGTTTTAGTCAGCCCATATTGTTTAAAAATGACTATATGGCTGGCTTAAAATGAACCCAAAATAGGTTGGAAATATAATTGGAGGCAACAATAATAATTAAAAGGTGAACATTTATTAATAAGCAATTTAATAAATGTTTATTTTTTAATTATTATTCATTAAACTTATGAATAAATGTTAATTTCCAACATATTCTGGGTTCATTTTCAGCAAGCAATACAGTCATTTTTAAACAATAGTTGAGTTAAATAAAACAACCCAGCACGTTGGGCAAACATTTAACCTAACCGCTGTGTTTGTCCATTTTCAGCCCAACTTGGGTTGTTTTTAACCCAGCATTTTTAAGAGTGCATATTTCCTGTTTTTTTGCTGTTTTAAGCCCTTTGAAAATCACTGAAAACCATTTCAGATTTTATGAAACCACATTCAAATAAGAAATGTTATTGCTTTTAAGTAAAGTGCAATTAGTGACATACATTAGAAACATGCTTAACCCCACAATTAACATCAACAACACCTAAAATTAAATGACTAGACATTGTAAGTGATGAGAGCTTGATGAGAGTAATTAACATCGATTTTTTTTTAATCTGATCTAGGTCTGTGAGAACCATAAAGTATAAACATACATACAGATATATACTGTTTACAAACAGGCAGTTATTGATTTGATCCACAGAGGGAAGTGTTATGATGAGAACCATTAATCACTGTTCATCTGCGTCTCTCTCCTGCCTGCTCCTCACATAACTCTGAGCCCTCCAAACCATAAACCCAACACCAACCCTATCATTAATAATAAAATAATAAAAGAAAAGAAGAAAAAAAAAACCTCTTATGAACTGCAAACAAATTTCACATCAGTGTCAGACTGCTTTTTATTCTGAATAAGCTGGACTTTGGCCCGTGCTATCATTGATATTCAATATCACCCCGCTAATTAGTTCCTTTGAGAAGAGCCTTTGGCAGAATGGGAAATTTCTGTGAAAGTGTGAAGTATAGGTAGCCATTAATGTAATGACTGTGGACTAACTCAAGATACTCCATATGGCAGAGATTTTTTTTTTCTCATTGAAAATGCAGTTTGAATGAAGCTAAAATGAATACACAAATATCAGTGTATAAACATGGGCAGACAAAACCACTACGTAACATATTAGATGGGTCAATGACGTGACGGGTCATATTTTTTTGTCCAAAGGCCTTAATAATAATAAAAAACAAAGATATGACATCCAAAGTATGTAAGGTAGTACAACTAGATCTCTTTTATTGAATCCAAAAGGTTTCAATTATATTTTTCTACATATAAAGGTATTTTAAAGATTTTGAAGTGTCAAAAGGTCATTCAGTTTAACCGTCCAAAGGCCAATACAGCCATTTCATTTGTGATTAAAATATCTTAAAATGTAATAAATGTATACATTTTTTATTCTAGCATGATTTTATAACATCATATATCAACATAGTGCAAAATGGTATTAAAATTATGTGTAGAAGTCGTTGCTTTGTTATGAAAAAGAATGTCCGGAAAAATGAATTTCATTGATGTCATTCGGAGTAACCAATATAAAGGGCCCATTTTGGATCAAGTCATGCGGTCAGTATCATGTGACAGGATGTGACATCATTCAGACACCTGCAAAGGACCACATGGTCGTGAAGCAAAGTAACTAACTCTCTTTTAACTATTTGAAAAATTCATGTTTTCACTTGCTCATATGCATGAAACATCAGGTCATTCGGCACAACCGCTATAAAACACAGAAAATCTTGTAATATTTTAAAAACTTGTACTAAATATGAAATGTTTGATTATCCTTTTGCTAGATAGCTAGATAGATATCAGCCTGTTAGCATCGTTTGAAAATATCGTCATTCGGTACAACCAAAAGTGTCATTCAGTAAAACCGAAATTTTGGTTAAACCAAATGACTTTTTGGTGACAAATTTTGTAAAAAATGACAAAAGCAGTGTTAATTGATTATAAAAACCACATAATCTCATTGTTAACACTTAATAAAACTTAAAAATTAATTATATCTCCATTATGTTTTTTTTACAATTTTAAAAACCTTATTCGTCAGTGACCCATATACATCTGTTTCCAAAGACCGAAAGTGGCAAAGTAAAATAGAAATGGTGTCACATGAATCTCATGAAACATTACATTTACAACATGCACATGAAAACCGGAGAGAAAATTTTTCCGCACAACATTTCCTTTCTCTAGTGTGACTTTAATTACGGTGCATCACCCAGGGCCGTTTTTGTTTGTTTACTGGAATGTAATGAATTAAGTTCCCAACCTGAGACTGTGGCATTTAATTTTCTCCTCAATCATCCCAACCCTCAAAGCTGATCTTTCTGAGAGCCTCTACGTACTGCAATCGCATTCCTAGAAACATGTGGCTTGGGTTCTATGCATGGATGGATAATTGCCTTTTGTTAACTGCATATAGAGCGAAGAAGCCGGAAAAAAGACATGCATCACAAATTTCTTTCATAATCACTCCCTGGATTTTTTATAAAGCCTTTTAATAATCCACACTTGATTGCAAGGTGAGAGAGAATGAAAGAAACATTATTACAAGAATCAAAATCAGACTGCCTTCACAAACCTTCTCAGCAAAGACAGTCTACCATCTGATGGATGTGACTCACCAAATCATTTATTCCAATACTGTTCCAGCCTTGCATTATGGGTAAGAAGGAAATAACGGTTGGGATTATCCAGCATCCTCCGATCATTAGAGCCACTCTCAGTGGTGTCATCTTATTCCTGTAGACCAGTGGCTGGCAACAGATGGCATAATACCTGTGAGGAAGGGTAAATAAACAGTATCTGTTGAATATTCTTCATTTGGCCACCCATAAAGTGTATACAAAACAATTAAGACAAAATAAATGAATAACTGAAAAATATGTACTGTAGTTCTTGGAAACTGCAACTTCAATATGCATGTGAAAGACAACAACCTTGAAATATTCTGAAGGGTGATGACCTGTCAGTGCCCCTGACTGACAAAATGTCAACCTATCAAGCATCTGGAAAACAGATTCTGTCAATTCTCACAAAGGTGCTTCTTAACCTTTCTGATCTGCAAGTCTGATCAGCTCAAGGTTGCTGGTTAAATGACACTGTTGACATTAACCATTAGTATTCTGAGGTACCGAAGAGTCTTAATATTACATCAACATACAGTGGCATGCGAAAGTTTGTGAACCCCTTGCAGAATCTGTGAAAATGTGAATAATTTTAACAAAATAAGAGAGATCATACAAAATGCATGTTATTTTTTATTTAGTACTGTCCTGAGTAAGATATTTTACATAAAAGATGTTTATATATAGTCGACAAGATTTTTTTTTTTTTTTTAATTTATTAAAATGGCAAAAGTGTGTGAACCATTGATTTTTAATACCATGTTTCGTTTCCTGGATGATCTACAACTGTTTGTGTTTTGTGATGGTTGTTCATGTTTGTCCTGAGCAGTTAAACTGAGCTCTGTTCTTCAGAAAAATCCTCCTGGTCCTGCAGATTCTTTAGTTTTCCAGCATCTTTTGCATTTTTGAACCCTTTCCAGCAGTGACTTAATGATTTTGAGATCCATCTTTTCACATGAGGACAACTGAGGGACTCAAACACAACTGTTAAAAAAGGCTCAAACATTCACTGATGCTCCAGAAGGAAACACGATGCATTAAGAGTCGAGGGGTAACTTTTGAACAGGATGAAGATGTCCAAATTTTACTTATTTTGTTGAAATATCTTCTTCTTTTTTTTTTCACTTAGTACTGCCTTTCGGAAGCAACAGAAGATACTTGCATGTTTCCCAGAAGAGAAATTAAGTACAATTTACCTAGATCTTCTAATTCAAAAAGTATTAGTTTAGTAGGTCATAAAGAGAAAAACCAGACTGACATGCAGCAAATGTTAATCTGAGAATTGAATTCAATAATAAATCACCTTGACTATGTAGAAAACCACCAATAGGTTGGGAAAATAGAAGACTCTTGACTTTTAAATAAATGGCACTCAGTTAACAAAGACTACTTAGTTTGAGAGAAGAAAAAAAAAGATTTAAAAGGTAAATGCTTGACCTGCAGGTATAACTTATGAGACCGAAGGGCCTCGCAAAGGTGTCACTGTGAATAAAAAGAAAAAAGTGTAACTGCTCAATACAAGCCTTCAAAGTATCCTGCTATAAATGGTTACCAACTTCTAACACAAAAAAGCTCAAAAGTGTAACTATTTTTGTTTGATTGAAACAACATGTGACTTGTTGAAGAACTGAAGATTTAAGGACCATGCCCCTAAAGGTCTTTACCCCTTCCACAACCTTTCACCCTTCACTTCCCATCACGTTCTAAGCCTCACACTTTGCCATCTACTGCACATTTTAAGATGGACCTCGAATGAACATTTTGTGCCTTGTGGACAGGTCTGGTATCTCAAATAGTGAGAGAAAGGATTGATGAAAAGCCATGGAGGACAGACTTTACTCACAATCCCTTTGACTAAATGGGACAGGTCTGTCTTTCTAACCCAATACTTCAGTCTGTGTCGGTCGAGGTTCCTGTTTATATCCATGCCTCTGGCCATGTGTTCACCACAGCATGTTTAGAGCTCCACTCTGTCTCCCCTACAGGTCAGAGTTGGGGTTTTATTGGACTTCTATGCATGTCCAAATTCTGGAACTCTGTTTTTGCAATTCCATTTGCCTTCGATGGTGGTGCAAAAATGACAGATTTCACTTTGCAAGAAACATAACAGGTGTTCTGAGTCAACTGTTTTGTCTGATTGACAAAATAACTCTACTAAAATGCTTATGTCAGGTCCCCAAATAACATCCTGATGCAATTTATTGACTCTTTATATGCGGGTGTTTGAATGGAACTCACAGATCATTCTTTTGTAAAAAATTTGGAAAGGATGGCCCTTCGGAGATTTGCAGCAGCAAGAGGAAGTATTTGTTAGTGAGTCAGCAGAAGCCCTGACCAAGCATTACTTATAGTCTTAAATCATTCCCAGCTAGTGTCAGATAACTCCCTGCTGCAATCGAGAACTGGACTCATTCCGAATTGGAATTTGAGAGTGTCGGATGGGTCAGTTATCCAAGTTTACATTTCTATGTTTTGTTAAGCATATACTACTGTTCAAAAGTTTAGATAAGATTTTTTAATGTTTTTAAAAAAGAAGTCTCTCCAAGGTGCTGACTAAGACTGCATTAATTTGATCAAAAGTACTATAAGTACTGTTCTTCCAAACCCCAAAATCTTACTGATCCCAAACTTTTGAACGGTGTAGTTCAAATTATCTGCGACTTCTGCAACTTTACCTAGGAAGTTTGACTCTGAAGGCAGTACACATTAGCTTATTTTTGTTTAATTATATTGTGCCTGCTTTGAATCAATTTGGCCCACAATAAAAGTCATGCACTCTCTTAGAGTATTCCCATTTCTCTAAACAGCTGAACTGGGAGAATTTAAACAAGGCTACGCATAAGCATAATGGGCTTAATGTTCTCTCATTGTTCTGGCGGCATTTACTCCAGCCAGTGTTAATAAAACGAAACATAATTAAAATGAGGTGACACAATTACAGCAATTGCTTTAGTGCATAAAGCACAATATGTAAGATGCTCATAAAAATCATCATAAGGTCTTAGGGATTTGGCCCTTATATTTTCATTTGCGCTTCTGGCTGATATTAGCAAGTGATAAACAAATTACTGTACCACCGCTCGGCCTTTCACACCTACATCCAGTCTGCTGTGAAGAAATTCTGGCTGGAAGACTTGCAGTTCTTGGACTGACTGTCAGCCATGGTCCATTGCTGCTAATGCCAACCACAGCCCTGTCAGAGACGGATGTCACAGAGCCAGCTCTGTGTACGTGCTCAACCAGCATATTGATTTTTCACCATGGCACCTGTAAGCGTTATCTAAAGGGATGAAAGAACCGCAGTAGAAAAAAGAGGGAAGGCTAGAGACAACATTACAGTTCCAATGAACAGTAGCAGCCCTGACTGACATGGAGCCCGAGGCAAGGGGTGAGCTACCTTTATTTTAATAGAATAAATAATCAACTACAAAGTGAGATTGAAAGATATGGTAAAAAAAATTTAACTAACAGATATCACCATACTCCCCCGGTTGATTATTATGATATCTGCAAATATCTTGTAAACAAGTTTTCTGAAATGTTAAGTTTAAATATGCAAATGAGGAAATCTAATTAAATATGCACTAATTTGCATGCATCTAAAGAAAAAATTCTGAATCTGAAGTCATAGGATTTTAGATATCAGTTTTATCGCTCCATAAATCAGAAAATACTGTCAACAGCCAGAAAAAAGTCACCGTGTTTTTTATGTATAAAATCAGGAAAAAATTTTTTTTTAAAAATCGATAAAAACCTCTGTAATAACCTTCAGATTATAGATAGGAATAAATCTGTAAAGTCTGCTAGAAGTAAGTGCTACCGAAGTGGATATTTCTGGCTCAGTGCATGAGAAAAAAAAAATCATTTTGAGAAAACAGCCTTTAAAGAAATGTACTGTAATGTGAAAACTGTGGTATCTGTCAGGAGTTATTAAGCAGAGAAACACACGAGACAGGAGGAGTAACGAACCTTATCCATCTTGTTTACTATTCACTTCCATTCTCACACACATTACATCAGAACACAACACTTCAACACAATTTACTCCTGAACACAACAAAAACCTCAGATGCAAGCAGATAAAGTGCATTAAAAAAACACTTAAAAGTGTAGTTTGGATGTTTTCATTCCACTAGTCTGATACAATACGTGATGAAAAGCCAAACAGCCCAAAATCTCAAAATTGGCCAGTGCATGAAAAAACAATGATGTCGTGCATTAAGCAATAAATACAAATGTGACGTCAAACTGCTCATTGGTCATATATATGATGGTCTGTATTATAAAGTTCAAATTGTCATCAATACATCATCAATCCTTCTTCCAAAACATTTTTTTGTCTTACCCTGATTCACTATGGTAAGCCTATTATAAGCGTTTTTGCAGGAAATTGCACCTACGTGTGTCGGGTGTGGGAATGGCATAGGTTAGTTGTCACAACGAGCGAGAAGGTTGACATGGAGCAGCTAAATCTCCAACCTCGGGAATCACCTGTTTTAAACAAACACCGAAACACCGAAGGAGAGTCCGCTGGCGAAAAGAGTTCGCGACACAGCTCGTAATAAAACAAGAATCAACATAGGCTTGACTTTTCAGAGATGGCGAGAACCGAGGGATTTGAAATGTTGTAAAAGCAACATGAAGATGGTGTTTTTATTACTTAACAGGTGAGTAAGGTATTTTATCGAACAGATACATTGCCATATGTAGCTCTCAAACAGAGTCCACTATAAAGCATTATCTATTGTGAAGGCTCATTTCATTATGGTTGTTGTAGCGCTGTGCTGCAATTTATTTATTTATTCAGAGCAGAAGCACAACCAAAACAATGTTCTTCGGCAAAATGCATGCAGTTTTGTTTCTTAAATGCTAGAGGGTAACAGCTTTCAATTTAAGAACATGACACCATGAATAATCGATCATCCTTCTATAGCAGCAAGTCCGTCCCATTAGGCATGGCTTTCCTCTCAGAAGTCGAACTGAATTTCAAGAAGCACTGAACCACTGTCTTTATGGTGCCCAATGGCTTTACATTGGATCAGACAAATCAAATCTGTGATCAGAATCAACAACATGCAGTCTGTTTTTGCACAATTCCCAAAGCACGTATGAACGATTAGTCATGCAAACGTTTCCCTGAGGGTCGAGCCTGTAGGGAAATAGTTTCGTGAAAGTCTGCGTGAAAATCCAATTCCAAGCATGGCTGGCATTGGACAGGCTGTGATGTGGAGAAATTAACCTCCAGCCAAATGAAAAGCAAATGTCTGGGCTGCATGGGCAGACACCCAGTTCTAATGACTATAAACTCATAAGTGAGATCCACCTATATCACTGTTTTCACAGGCTCATGTCTCTGCTGACCATTTCCCACTCTTTATGGCTCTTTCAAGTAATGCATCATTCATAAATGGAGTAATATGAATGCAGAGTTGTTTGAGAGGCTATTTTTAGTGGGTTTTATTAAGTGGCTCGTATAGACTTACTATCAAGATAGTTCTAGAGATCTAGTAGTCTGGACAGAAAGCCCATGCGATGTCCATATAGATTCAAAAACATTTCCGGCAGTAAACCAGTGTGATGTATAAGGCATGCTTGGAGAACACACACTTTTTATTGTTGTCATATAAAATGCACTACAGAACAGTGCAAAGTTCTGCACATTAAAACTGAAAGCTGAGATACACAGGGAAAGTATCACACTCATGCTGCTTTACCAATAAAAATGACATACTAAAGTGTGCATTTTTATTAAAATGATTACAACCTCAAATTAAATCTTACAGGAATGCATCAGCTTAATGAGGAATAACACTGCAGTCACTGCATTGCGCAAGAGTGTACGACATTTTGTAACCGCCGCTGAAAAACCTCCTGACAGCTCCCCTGTTGCTCTTTTGTTCCCTGTGTGGAGGCTGATCAGGTGCGGCACTCCACATTTCATTTCTGTAGTGCCATCTGGGTCTCTTTCTTCCATGCTGCTGAGGTGTGCAAACAAGTCGTGACAGCAAAAGCCCCTAGATCAGTTTACAACTTACAGACGTTTTCTTGCTAGGTCAAGTGTCAAGCTCTGAGTATTTTGTCTGCTTAATGCAATGTTGTCAGCGTGTACTACAATACATACTCCAGAACCAACCACTTCCGTAATGTGTGACGTTTCCAAGTGAAACTACGTGTATAACTAGAATTTTCTTTTTTTCCTTACTGAATTGATTGATTCATGTAAAGTGTGTGTTCATATCAGAATAGAGCCTGACCTCTACAGAAGTTGTGGATGATTACATTACTGGCAAAAACTTTAGAGGAGGGTTTTTAACCAGGATGAGGAGGGCTGAAGGTCAAGTTCACCCTGAAGACGGATCCTAATGGAAACAGTTTGTCTTCAAAACTATCAATATAATTTATTTCTGTAAACTTTATTACGTAACACAATTGACATTACATTTCTGGCTCTGTTACTGTGCAAGATTCCTAACAGCCTCACTAGCTACAGTATTTAGCTATTGGTTAACATTAAAGGGTTTGTTCACCCCAAAATTAAAATTCTGTCATTAATTACTTAATTACTCAACCTCATGTCGTTCAACACCTGTAAGACCTGCGTTCATCTTCGGAACACAAATTAAGATATTTTTGATGAAATCCGAGAAGTTTATGACTTGTCCATAGATGGCAATATAATCAACACTTTCAAGGTCCAGAAAGGTACTAAAGACATCATTAAAACCGTCGACATGACTGCAGTGGTTCAACCTTAATCTTATGAAGAGACGAGAATACTTTTTGTGCACAAAAACAAAACAAAAATAACGACTTCATTCAACAATCTCTTCTCTTCCCTGTCATTAGCCACAGTAAGCACAGTGAAGGCTTCCGTGTTTATGTCCGGCTCAGGATTGGCCAAAGCTGATCACGTGAGCAGCACGACACATGCGTGTGATGCTGATGCAGGAGCCGGCCAATAATGAGTACACGTTCTGACGTAAAACCTGGGAGCGTTGGACGTAAACAACTTATGAGAATGACAGAAGAAAAGATATTGTTGAATAAAGTCATTATTTTTGTTTTATGTGCACAAAAATTATTCTCGGCACTTCATAAAATTAACGTTGAACCACTGTAGTCACGTTGACTATTTCAACAATGTCTTTAGTACCTTTCTGGACCTTGAAAATGGTAATTTCGTTGCTTTCTATGGGAGATTAAAAAAAACTCTCCGATTTCATCAAAAATATCTTAATTTGTGTTCTGAAGATGAACGAAGGTCTTACGTGTGTGGAACGGCATGAGGGTGAGTAATAAATGACAGAAATTTCATTTTTGGGTGAACTAACCCTTTAATGAGAACAATGAGTTTTGCCATTGTTGCAGGTTAACATTGTTAACAATGTGTGTCCAGGTATAAAACACATTTTCTCCATGACTTTGATGTAAGCATAATGAAAGCACAAAACCTTTGGGACAGTTTTGTGCTTGTTATATTCTCTAAGTGTACCTATTTATAGTGCCATAAAAGTATATGACCTTGCTTATCGTGGATATTTCACAAGTCACCTAAGACTATTCTCACCTGCTGATATACATAGCAATTATCAAGAAGAACTACAGAAGTTTCGAAAACATATATAAGTGGCAGCTCGTGACGCACTAATAACACAGCTAACGAGCACCTACAATTAGTATTCAACCGGAATGAGTCAGATGAGTGGAGGCATAATAGAGAGCACTAAATTAAGCATTAAATCAACACTGAGACTGCAAATCATCTGAAGAGACTCGCACTGTATCGCAGACTCTAAACACATGCTGCTCGGTGCGTGAAGTTTGTGTGAGAAATGAGAAGAGACTGCTACTAACCCGAAGGCGAAAGAAGAATTACATTGGAGAAAGAAGCTTTTAGGAACAAGGCGGAGCACATTTCACACAGTCTAAATTGAGATGACATGGCTATTATTGCTGTATGTGCTAAGTGAGTGCCTGAAGAACACCCGGCCAGCCTTATTGTCAAAACTCAGAGAGGCAAATGACTTGTGAAATAGCTAGAATGGGTGCCGTTTCCTTTCCACAAGATCCATGATTGTCATAAGTGCCGCCTGGAACCTCTTCATTCATTCATACTCAGGAAAACATTACTGTCTTGATGAAAATCACATGGCAGCACGAGAGCAGACACTAGTGGAGCGTGAATGCAAGATGCGATAAATAGTGATACATAGTAACCGGAAAGAAAAGATGAACAGAAAAAAGAGAGATAATGAACCGACTATGAGTTTTTATTTTTAAAATCTTCAATCACGTAAAGACTGCTATTAACATTTAAAGGATTAGTTCACTTCAGAATTAAAATTTCCTGATAATTTATTCATCCCCATGTCATCCAAGATGTTTATGTCTTTTTTTCTTCAGTCGAAAAGAAATTTTTGAGGAAAACATTCCAGGATTTTTCTCCATATAGAGGACTTCAACAGTTACCAACGGGTTGAAGGTCCAAATGTCAGTTTCAGTGCAGCTTCGAAGAGCTCTACACGATCCCAGATGAGGAATAAGGGTCTTATCTAGCGAAACAATTGGTCATTTTTCTAAAAAAAAATAAAAATGTGTATACTTTTTACCCACAAATGCTCATTTTGCACTAGCTCTGCAATGCGCCACGCATTACATAATCACGTTGGAAAGGTCACGGAAGTACCGCGGTAGGGCAAAAGGGCGTTTGACTTAATCTTTGCACGTTCGCTTTGTAGACACTGGATCAGTACTTTGCCTACATCACACGTGACCTTTTTAACGTGATTACGTAATGCATGGCGAATCGCAGAGCTGGTGCAAGATGAGCATTTGTGGTTAAAAAGTATATAAATTTTTTTTTTTTTAGAAAAAGGCAGATCGTTTCACTAGATAAGACTCTTATTCCTCGTCTGGGATCGTGTAGAGCTCTTTGAAGCTGCACTGAAACTGACATTTGGACCTTCAACCCGTTGAACCCCAGTGAAGTCCAATATATGGAGAAAAATCCTGGAATGTTTTACTCAAAAACCTTAATTTCTTTTCGACTGAACAAAGAAAGACAAACATTTTGGATGACATGGGGGTAAGTAAATTATCAGGAAACTTTAATTCTGAAGTGAACTAATCCTTTAAGGCTAGCAGTGGCTTGAAAGAAAGGTATACCCTTTTCCATTCAATGAAAGTGTTTCAAAACAAGTTTCACTGTATTTAATGTAATAATATACTGTATTTCTTTACAGTATATTTCTATAGTAAGTATTCTTTTTCACAAGGAATCATCGTAAATTGATTGATATGATTTTTTTTTATACTTACATTTAAAGACCACCTGTGGTGAAAATCAAGTTTTTAATGTTGTTTATATGCCTATGTAGTGTTTTTAACATGCTTTAAGACAAATCATGTGCAAATTCATAAGTCAGCACCATTGCTAAGTATTTTATGTTTGAAACTACAGTAAACCAAAGACAGTCTAAAACCTGCAGTTTGAAATCGGTGGTGTCTGTGACGTCACAGACTACCTTGTAACCAATCACAACAACGTGCCGGCAGGCTTTAGCATATCATTAACTATGAATGCTCTGAAGCAGAAAAGTCTCGAGAGAAGCCAGCTTATCCCGGTATATTTTCTGTTGATATGAAAAATTGTGTAGATTTATCAATATAGCGAGTGTATTACGATGTTATGATGAACTATATGCCTTTCTCCACTGACGTTCTGAGTTGTTCAAAGCGTTTGTAAGGATACTGATTGTTAGAAGGCAGCTGTCTGACTCTGTCTGAGATGAAGAACGGGAACGGTGTGTGTAACATTAGCAACACATTATTAGCTGTTTGATAACGTAGTCAAGCAAAAGACTAATTATATTGATTCATATTAATTAATGACAGAACCGTCGCAAGGGCTGTGCCAAGTGTGCGAGCGCATAGGGGCTCGCGCCAAAGTAAAGTGACAGCTGACTTGAAGTAAAGCCAATAAAGTTCATGTTTTTGTCCTTCGAAATATTTTAATACTATAAAACATAGCTAAAACAATAATGCTCTGAGCGTGTGCATGTGACCGTGATTCATGTGCATATGTCAGTCAGAGTGGAATCGCACGCCAAGTTCTGAGAGAGCTAACGTTATTCAGTCCATTATAAATTCTGATTTTGGCCACCTCTGGAATGAATCAATCCATAGATATTAGCCTACCTGATAAGTTCAAGTAAATACGCTGGAAATCCGCGCTCATTCAAGGATGTGCATTTATTTCATGTACGGAGAAGGCACGGGCGCCTGCAGGATTTCATCTGAATGTTTTTTTTTTAAGTGGATTCAGACCGTTTTGCAAAGGCATTTTACCAATTCATAATTTAAAACACAATTTAAGTGTCAGAAAATACAAGCAGTTCAGTTGCACAGCTGTTAAACTGAATATACGAAGCGAAGCAAGCTTTTTTCTTAAATATCCACAACACAAACAACAAACTGTTCGTCACTACAGCAAGAGTAGACTCCGAGCTGGCGTGAGCGAGTGGAGGCGGGGCTAATTTGCATATTCATTGATCTGTGTATATTAAATGAGGCAAGGGTGTAGAGTTAAATTCAAGCTATTTTAAGGCATGAAGAATTTTTTTTCACTTGAATTTTTTTTTAAATATGTCATTTTGGTGATCAAAGATGAGTTTTAAGGGATAAAATAATTGACTACAGGGGGACTTTAAATACTTTCTTTTGCATCAAAAGCAACTCATAATGGCATAAAGATGAATCAATTATTTAGGCTACTTATGTTCTCAAAACTAGAAGACTATAGTATGAATAGACTGCAATGCTGTATGTTTGTTTGTAGGCAGGGAATGTACTGTAGCAACATATATAGTTACATTATTTGACTCTCAAGTGAGTGGAACCGTGGACCAAAATAAAGAAAGAGAGAGAGGTACACAAGTCAAACAGAGAACGAGGTACATTTTGTAACAAACCAAATATTATCAGTCTTACCAATGCCCCTTTAACAAGCGAGGCATTGGAAGGCGGTCTGTTGTGACTGCAGGGGCCGAATGACGTAAACTAGTGAAGCAGCTGAGCACTCAAAGCTCATCCTGAATATCAGTCCTGTGGTCTAATGCATCACTCTGGGGTAAAGGGCTGGAGCTGAAAGGGTGGTTCACACCAGAGGGGAGTGGAAACTAAGGCTTAGTGCTTTATTGGAGTGCTAAGTGGAGTAGCTTTACAATGTACCCGTGTCACACAAGACGTTTCAGACACTAAACCGTGCTCGAGTACCTCTTATTTTCTCCTTTTGTTATTCATGATGGAGCATTTGCTGCCGACGGGAACAAGGCCAGAAACTAAATAGAATGTCAAAGCATAAAATGTATTATAGTTGAAAGCCCATTCACAGAGTTTAGACAAATTGTCCATTAAAGTTATACGCAGAACAACGATAAGATCAGACTGGGGCAAACATGATGGTGTACTGGCAGGTTTGATAAAACGGTTCCGGTGGGGTTCCTGTATTTTTCTTTCTTTCTTTATTTTTTTTGCTCTTGTGGTTGTTACAATAATTCTTTAAAAGCACCAAGAACAAGCCAAGAGGATGTAAGCTGAACAAAATTACAGCTACTTCAACAAACAACCTTAACGTTTCACAAAGAGCAACAATCTTTTATGATCATAAATCTTAAACGTATGCCAAAACAAACAAAGGAACTGTTTATTCATATTTATTCATCACCACTGTGCCCTTGAGCAAGGCACTTAACCCCGGGTTGCTCCAAGGGGATTTTTTTTCTATAATAGGTCTACTGTGAGTTACTTTGCATAAAAGCATCTGCTACATATGAGGTTTTCAAACTTTCTGATGTCAAGCACTATTAAATATGATGATCCTCTGTGGGGATCATTCGTTTCCTAAAATATAAAGGTGTATATTTTCATTTATACTGTGTGAGGGGAAAAAATTAGAATTGATATTTTAAAGGGGACCTATTATACAAAATTCACTTTTACATGGTGTTTGAACACTGATGTGTGTCTGCAGTGTGTGTAAACAACAGCCTATAATGGTAAAAGTCCACGCACTCATTTTTTTTTTTACATTCCCAAAAATCAAAAGCAGTCTCTTCAAATGAGCTGATTCTGATTCAGACATAAGTCATCGTAGGGAGAAGCCCCGCCCACAGCCGGTGACGATCTTCCCTATTAGCCCTGAGTGAGAAACACAGAGTCTGCCATTTCTGTATCTTCGCTGTAGCAGCTGGAGTTGTACAATGTCTGCACCAAACAGGCATTTCAAGTGTTGTGTTTTGGAATGTACCAATGAACATAAGAGTCTCCATAGACTCCCGCCATCTGAGTCACTGAGGACATTGTCGTTAAATTTCAAGGAAATGTCCCAAAGAAAATCAGTAAAGTCTCGTACGAATGGACCAATCATTTTGCCATTCAGAAACGTCCTGTTGCATTCTACATGTTGTCACTTATACTTGAGTCTCTCTGTCCGACTCCGGTTCAAACATATAAGGCTGAACACCGCTACTGACAGTTTCTGACATTTTCAGTGCGTGAGATTGTCCTGTTTTGTTTTTGCCTCTACGCCGGAGTATGAGCTCTTGAAGCTCCGCCCTCTTCTTGAAAGGGGGCTGGGAGCACCAGCTCATTTGCATTTAAAGGGACACACACACACAAAAAATGGCGCGTTTTTGCTCACCTCCCAAAATTGGCAATTTTAACATGCTATAAAAAATGATCTGTGGGGTATTTTGAGCTAAAAAAAAAAAGGGGGGGGGGGGGGGGCATAATAGGTCCCCTTTAAAAATGTTTTTAATATTTTTTAGATTTCTTAAATATTCTATTTTTCATATTATTTAAATTAAAATAATTAAAATAATTATAATATACAAATGTTGTACTAAAGTCAAAACTAATTAATATATTAATTTATCATACACACATACATACACACACCCAAACTGTTTGGGGTCAGTGTGATTTTTTTTCATCATTTATTAAATTGATACATTTATTCAGCAAGGTTGCATTAAATAGTGATATTTAGAATTAAAGTATAACAAAAGATTTCAATTTAAATAAATGCTGTTCTCTTGAACTCTCTATTCATCAAAGGATCCTGATGAAAAAATGCAATATGGTTTATACAAAAATATTTTTTTTAAAAATAGTAAAATTATATATTTTTTTCTCTCTCAAATGTTCCTTGAACTCCTTAGCACATCTTTGCACTCCCCTGGTGAGAAAAGCCCTCTCTAACATGACTATTTAGATATTCTAAGTTGTCCAGCAACAATATGTTTCTCAGTCTTACATCTTTTTGCCTGTTGCTCGACTTTAAGAGTTTATTAGGTTCATAATCACATGATCACTGCAGTGTTGGTGGACGATTTACTTGGCAAGGGACTTTGTGTGGCCACACATAGATCGCCATGGAAACAGCATCACTACAGAGTCCACGGAACTAAACTCTCAAGTGCTTGTCCTCTGTGGTGAAACAATTTATGGCTGCCATGACAACAGCAACTGCAGTCATGTGTCAAGAATACACGTTTATGGAATTTCAATTAATAGCACTTGGTTTATACATAACCAAGACGTGACATGAACATAAGAATCCTGAAATTAATTTATTTTTACCTGTCAAGGGATATGCAGCAGAGGTGTAGGATGGAGGCGGTGGTCAGCAGCACGTCCAGAGAGGTGCGGACCAGGCAGAAGGTCTCTCCATAGATCCAGTTCTGATGGATCAGTTCTATGGCACCAAACGGCATCACCAGCACTGACACCAGCAGGTCAGCAAATGCCAGCGAGACGATGAAGTAGTTGGTTTTGATTTTCCTGTAGCAGAAACAAAGAGGATACATTACTTTCTTCTCTTTTTTTTTTAAAGTTGGCTGAATAAAAATTTAAACGTTTATATGAAGAGTTTGGTTCCAAAACACTATAAATCCATTTGGATTAATTTGAGTAAAAATGTGTTTTCTTTACCAAGAAAGCGGCACGATGAAAACCATTATTTTCTGTTTCAAACTTTCACATAGCATCTTTTGGTTATAAAAACATTAAAAAATTCAAAGGTTTATTATAAAAATAATATATATTTTTTCCCCAAAATGCAATGAATCCATGACACTTTTTATCAAAATGCAATTAATCCATCAATATAAAAGTTATTTTTCATATTGAAAATACACAACAAAGTAAGTTGATTCACATATATGACAGCCTCTGAACTTTGTCAGTACTAATCTTATATACAGGCATTTGACTAAAAATACATTCAGTCGTCGCTCCCAAAATGAATTCAACGAGTCATCTTGTTAATGTTATAAATTAATTATGTCTCCATTTGTCATTACCGATTAAAGAGTATCTGGCGCAACCGCACGGTTACAATAAACACATTTGCAGAGTACATTAGTATTAAAAACGGCTTTTAAAAACTGCTCATGATTCAGTTTTGGGGACCGTGACAGAAGTTTGATGCTGTTGATGCATTTTTCCTCCTCCCGACTCGAGTGCCTCATCTTCTTAATCTCCTCACGTAAATGATTACATTTCGATGAATTGCATTTCTTCCCCACCACAGATTCATCAATGCCTTCAAAATTATTCATTTTTCTGTTTTTGTTGATCACAAAGTACAAAGCAGATAAAGAAAACTAGGATGCCGGGTGTATTCAGAGCGCCGCCATTACTGTTTACAGTGCGTGGAATGGTGCGATGTGATTGGTTGAGCGGATATTTCGCATTCTGCAGAGAAGGGAGACTGGCGTTTGTCGCGTTTTGGAAAGAAAGGGAGAAAACATGACAGAATAACACGACGGATATCGCATTTTGCGCACAATTAATAACTGACTTTTCAATACCGACCAGATACAATACTGATTTTGGCGGAAACTCAATTTTTTTTAAAAAATGGCGTTTATCGCATTTTGGAACTCTTCATTTTCTCTTTTAAAGATTTTTAGGCGGAAACAATTAGGAAATGAGCATGGACACAAAGTACACTGTAAAAATGATTTTTCAAAGTTTCAAAGATTATTGGAGCGTTTCACAAGAAAATACTTAAGTCTTTCTACTGCAATTTTCAATTAATTCAATGTGTTACTTGTCTTTTATTTGTAATTATTTGCAAGATGTACTAGCAATTTCTGAGTTAAAAATTGTTTCAAATCCTACTACACCAATTTTTTTCTTCAGTTACTTTTTGGGTGAACTATCCCCTTAAATTCAATAATGAATGTAAACACAGCAGCTAGACAAGATGTGTTCCCTAATGATTAGAAATAAATATTCACTATTAAGTCAGTAAGTTGGAGAAAACAGTAACAAGATATCTACCGAACGTGTCTGCGTGTGTCTGTGCTATGTGTGTGGTACGTTGCTGATAGGTTGTCATAATGTTCGCTCCCCTTGATAATGTCCAGAGCTCTGGGCACCCTATTAATGAGTAATAAAACTCTTGCTTGAGCTTCTGAACACACAGATCTATATATAGCTCACTGAGAAGCATTAATAGGCCCAAATCATTCTGTCATGTAACCATAACATGGCATAAAATCTGCATACCAGCTGCCTGTCAACAATATACATCTTTGAAAGAATGCAGAGAGGGGCACTGATTGGCTTTCATGAACATTTGACAGCAATTCTGAAGAATGAAAAGCAACAGGCATCCAGTAATTACACCATCAGATAGTGTGTCAGTATTTACAAATCCCTTTTGGATGCATCATTAAAGCATAAATGGCACCAGATGTTCTATTTAACCCTATAGAGGGCAGCCTATTTTATACACATTTGTCATTATTGCCATGACATAACATTTGGCACGTGACTCAAGTGGTAGCAATGTAGATTATTTTCCTCATGACTTCTCTTATCATATAAGCATTACACAGGTGGTGGAGTGGAAACATGACCTTTGAGTGAAAGAATCTGGGTGGTATGGGGCAGGATAAGCAATTTATAAATCAGAAGGAAGCATAGTACATGAAAAAGAGGAAGGAATGTATGAAGTGATGTGTGGCATGACGTTTGAGGAGATAAGAATCCTAGCACTGCCTCCAGGTTTGAGACATCATTTACAGTAGCTAACTAGTAGCTCCTTAAACTATATATATATATATATATATATAAATGATTATATCAACCTTTGTTCTGACCCTCTGTCTGAAACGATCCTTGAAGGCTTGTTAGTAAATAGCCACTGTTAAGACTGGATAACGTCATTGCATAGGAAACAATATCAACATCCACTTAATTGCACATGAGTAGGTGTTTTGAAACCATTATCCATATAAAACTGTCATTTACAGACAAAGCATTATGAAATCATTTACTTGCGATGCAGCTGCTGTCAGATCCAATACAGTTTGTTGCTTCATCTTTCAACAAAAGTTTCTTTGTGAACTCTCCATTACACTGTGTCATTTACAAAACAATCTGCAGCCAAATGCTCAGAACAAACACACAGATCTGTAAATGTACAGACATGCAAAGAAGCTGTTTAAACTGGTTTAAACTAACACAAACGTTCTATCAAGTGTGCGAAGTATGTCAGAAACTGAACATAACCAGTGTAGACAGCGTCAGTGATTATAATGAGTTCTATTTACTAGGGATGCACCGATATGATTTTTTGGGGCCGATACCGATACCGATATTAACAAACAATTATTGCCAAATTATTGCAAATTTGCCACTTACTCTCTTATTTGAAATTTTGTCATCAAAATAGATAGTATTTTGATCATGTTTTAAATCAGCAAAGTTCTATACCACCTGCATTAAAATATACTAGCAGGTTTATTGCTGCATCATCAAATAATTTTTAATGAACATCGATTGGATCCATTTAACATTCAGCAGGCCTAGATAAAGACAACAGAACAAAGATACATATAAAATAAACAGTGTTTTCAGGTACAGAAATAAAGTAAACAAATGTAAAATAGCACTGCATATTCTTCACTGTATAAATTATATACATATTAATCCTTCTTTATTGTAACAGACTTTATTGTGATTAATCTTCTAATTTGTTTTTGTATACATTTTAATATTTTTGTAAGTTTAAATATGTATGAGATCTCCTTTACTAAAGCGGGACTCTTATTTTGACGGGTGTTCTCGTCTACGGTCTGAGGAGAGCACGCAGTTCTTCAGAGTTATTTTGCAGATTTAAAGTTTGTCCGTTTAAGCATCCCCCGAAAAGGCATAAGATCTGTATGTATTTGTTAGTTTTTAGTTGTAATAAGTGTTTTGAGTAATTCGCTGTATGTTGATGATAATGCAGAGAATGCAGAAGAGAGAGTTTAATGCGCACTTATTGTGCTCTGTATTGTTTAGCTTTCGGATGGGGTCTGTTACACTTATGAAAGTTACAAAAAGTTATTTAGTCAAGAATAATGTGTGATCTTTAGTTATTTGATTAGCACTAAAGCACAGAGAGCAGCGCTAGGATTACGCAACAGTCATTATAAAGCTCAGTGCCTTCAAGCAGTTAATTAATAAACCATCGGTTTGTTATATCGGCCTTTTTCCTGCTACAGCCGATATGCCGATGGTTGTAAATTGAGCAAAAATCAGCTGATAAATATCGGCGGCCGATACATCGGTGCATCCCTAGTTTAAACTAACACAAACGTTCTATCAAGTGCGTGAAGTATGTCAGAAACTGAACATGTATCTGTATACTGTAACCAGTGTAGACAGCGTCAGTGATTATAATGAGTTCTATTTACTTTTGACGCGAAGTGATGTGACACTCAAATGTCAGCCATTAAGTGACTGAATGCCAGTGGGCGGGGCCTATGGTGCAATGATGTATAATTATTTGCTATTTTCATATGTATTTGCCCTCATGATGTCACAGATCCCGCAATATCAAAACGATTTTTGGAGCTTGAATAAAAAAACGCTTTGTTTATAATGAGGAGGACGTTTCAAGCTATGAAATTTTTTAAAGGTACAAAGACAAATTTGTTTTCTGGTGTCATGATATGACCCCTTTAAAATTTCAAGAGTTCGATTCTCAATACTGGCAGGAAATGACTGAGGTGCCCTTGAGCAAGGCACCTAACCCCCAATCGCTTCCCGGGCGCCACAGCAAAATGGCTGCCCACTGCTCCAGGTTGTGTGTGTGTTCACTACTCCTAATGAGTGTGCACTAACTTGGATGGGTTAAATGCAGAGTTATGTAGAAGTTTTAAATCATTTATATAATATGCTTCATCTAATGTTATCTTTAAGAAATGTACATCTAGTGCAAAGTGCTTAGTGTCTTAAACTAATGACAATAATCATCACACCACTTACCACAAAAAAAGAAACAAGCAAACATGAAATACCTAGTTTCACCACACACAGACCTTAACAATTGGTACAATAAGTACAACAAACTGATAATTTTTAATCATAACAAACTCAACTTGACATCACTGGACAAGAAGTTATTAAACATGACAAGAAAACCAACAACAACTGTGTAAATTAAACGGGTAAATGGTCAAACAATGCGACCATGTTATTTATTCATGCTCTAGTCCATGCTGGGAATTCCAGCACTCTGAGTAACCTGTATCTGTGCTGCTAGTTAAACTACTTATAAAATGTACTGTATTAGAAAATCTGCTTTGACATGCATTATTTCCATTAATACTTCAGTTCGTAAAAGTAAACAACAATAACAACAACAAAAAACCTACAATAATCGAGTAAATATTTGGTTATTTTGTCAGCATCGAAGAGTGGAAGACAAAAGTATATATAAGAAATGGCTCAGTGGTTTTTCCCCACACAAATGTTAGTTACCAACATGCTTCAAAATATCTTCTTTTATGTTTCATGAAAGAAAGTCATACAGGTTTGGAACAACATGAAATAACTTTTTGAACAGGCAATTTTGGGTGAACTATCCCTTTAAGAACCTAAGAATCGTTTTACAGTTTCAGAAGGAAATTGGCTGCCTCAGAAGATCCATCTCTGACCATATCAGCAGCTTATTTAGAATTTCACATCTGTGATGGTGTTGACACTTTCTAGACAGTCAGAAATGATGGAGATACAGTGAGATATGATACAGTGTGGGTGGAGATCTGGAGCTTAAGCAAACAACCACTGTTATTTCCTGTCAGACTTGGACTATTTCTGTTAATAAAGGACTCAGAACTCCATTCAGCCAGTGGCTTTCATTGATGTAAAAACAATTGCTGCATAGTTTTCCAAGAACCCAGCAGGACTCCAAAGGAGTAATTAACAAGCTGCTAATTACCCACTGAAATGAAACCCAAAGAGGCTATTTAGAAGTGTTTGTGAGCTGGTGAACTACTAAACTAATAAAAAAAAAAACACCCACTGTTGCCAAAGACACCGTAAAACAATGATGAGCTTATACACTCTTTCTTAACAGTTAACTATTAACCTGTGTATTGTGTCTGAAAGACATGATTACATGCCAGAGGAGTGTTCGGATGGCCTATTTTAAGGACATTTATCACTATCCTCATGACACAACATTCAGTGCATGACTCCCTCTTTGACATGACAAAGTTTCTTGGTAACCTTGATGAATGTAGATAATTGACATGACTTCAGAGATTTCATGGCAAAACATACTGGTGCCTACAGGCTTGAGAGACAAAAGAAACGACTCAGTTACTGTTGTAACCTGCGTTGACTGAACAAGACATGGTGATGATGACTGACACTAGGGGTCGTACTTGAAAGCACCAATCACCTCTGATACTTTGAGAAAAGGCCAATGAGAATTGGCAAATGGAATTTGCATGCCACTCCCCTGGACATATGGGTATAAAAGGGAGATGGCGTGCATCACTCATTCATGTTTGTGCTGAGGAGCCGAGACAGTGTCCTCCTAGATAGGAGAAAGAACTCTATGGAGACCACATCCTGCCTTAAGGGATGTTACTTACCAACCGGGAAGTACTACACGTGTAAAGTGGTCCCTGCGGTAGGTCCTACGTGAAAAGGGAGGAACTACTACATACACAGTGACTGAGGGCAGAGGAGCTCTGCCTAGAGGAAACCCGGGTTTACCGTTAGGGAAACCGTATCATGGACAATACATTATATGGGATTACCATCAGAGAATCACTATATATGAAGCAACTAGCCCAAGTATACAGGCTGACCTGAAAGGGCATGCATCATGAGTACTGGGCCTGGTGGTGGATTGCTTCAGCGTGCTGAGGAAAAATTTATGTCCAGGGAACTCACATGGACAAAAAAAAAGCACACTTTATCACCTCAGGGAGGGGAAAGGTGCTGAGTGCAAGCGGTACACCCGGCCCGTTGTCCGGATGAAATTGGCTCAACCCTGAGATTATAAAATCTCACAAAGGTATTGGGTGTTGCCCAGCCTGCTGCTCTACAGATGTCTGTTAGAGAGGTGCCATTGGCTAGAGCCCAGGAAGATGCAACACTTCTTATGGAGTGTGCATGCACTCCTAAGGGGCACGGCATGCCTTTGGCCTGGTATACCAAGGCAATTGCATCCACAATCCAATGGGCCTTCCCCTTCTGCTCTGCCCAAAACAGGCAAAGAGCTGCTGAGAGCTTCTGAAGCTCTGTGTGCGGTCCAAGTAAAGGCACATACAGGACACAGCAACGACAAGGCTCATCCTGAGGCAGCACTTGCAAGCTCACCACTTGGTCCCTAAAAGGGGTAGTGAGAGCTTTGGACATGTAGCCCGGTTGGGGTCTCAGGATCATGTGAGAGTATGCCGGACTGAACTCAAGGCACGTTTTGCTGACAGAGAATGCCTGCAGGTCCCCAACCCTCTTGATGGAAGTGAGCAACACCACGTCAAATTGACAGATACTGACAGATAGGGAACCTACAATGTTGTTTTAATTACTGTTTTACTGTATTTGTGATCATATAAATGCAGACTTGGTGGGTATAAGAGATAGGGCTGGGTATGACACAATTTTCACAATTCGATTCGATTTCTATTCACATGCTTGCGATTCGATTACGATTTCGATAGCGATTATTTTGGGTGTAGTATATCAGTTACAGTACATGGCAAATTTTCTAGAGGAAAAAAATCTCTCAACAAATGCTGTAAACTACACATGGGAGTCAGCTGGTACTACTTTACTATAATATTGAAGGTTAAAATTAACTTATTTATATACAAACGCTTAAATTAAACTTTTTATAATAAATAAAGTTTAGAATTATATAATTATATTTCTACTCCAATTCGTTTTTTTTTTTTTTTTAAATATAAACATTTAAATCGTGGCTGTCATACATGTCAAACATGCATTAAATATTGAAGAACATTATAATGAATATGTAACAGTGCATAGCTATATTTATCAAAATGCTGCTTTCTAGAGTTCATTTTTCTAGCTGACTAATGAGTTTATGGTCACTGAATCTGTTTTTCTGAGGTAAATGTGACATTACGTGACATTGTTTACAAGCTGTTTTATTGACGTCTTTCCGCGGTTGAAACACTGATTGAGGTATTACACGAGACATGATACGGATATCGGTAAGTTGTACTGTGTATTTTAACATACCTTCAGATGTTTAGTCGTGTTTATTTCGCACTGTAACTGGTATTAAAGCGGAGGAGAGGATGTTCACATGCGCTCCGTGCTGCTGCTTCTCTTTAACTGAGGCGCTAAAGCGATCTGTCACGTCACATTAAACAGCGCCAAAATGGTATTTATTTTTTGAATCTCATAATAAGATGGACGTCATTTGAAATCTGAGACTTTGCTTCATATCAAAAGTAACAAAGCACAAAGATTATTGCGATTTATTGGATGTGAGGCACGCTACATGTTCTGTTCATTCATTAACTGAAAACAGACTAGACTAATCGATTCTTGGGATTTGAGAAAATGAGAATCGATTAAAATCGAGAAATCGATATTGTTTACCCAGCCCTAATAAGAGACTTTCAAAATATAAAAAATTACAGACCCCAAACTTCAAACCAAAAACCTCTAAGTCCGTCTGACAATTTTTCTTTTAAATTAGCTTTTTTTTTTCGTCGTCATATTACAGCTATTCTTTAATGTAAGTTATGTCAGTTTCTGTCAGAGTTACAGCAGCACACGAAACACTGTTGTGTTTACATGCTACTCGCAAAATCCTGTCATTATTGCCACTGTAACGACTTTCTTTACACGCACACCGTCATTCATCTTGAAATCATATGATCTGATTTGCATCTTCTGATTGGTTCTGCTGACAAAAGTGGTGTTTAGTGGTGTTTAGTTTAGTTTAGTGGTTTCTGCCAACGAACCAGTATTTCCGAATAGGCTGAGGCTGGGATTTAGCAGATTTGTGCTAAAAGTATTTGATGAACGTATACTATGTGCTGACACATCTCATTTTTGAAGAAGGTGGCGTTTAGCGGCTTTTGCATCTGAAGTCTTCCTATACATAAATATTATTGTTATATTTTTATTCACATTAGTTTTGAAAGAATATTCTACTTCGATTCACTAAGAAATTAATTAAATAAGTAGAATAACTACTCACTAAGTAGAATTCATTATACTCCCTCCCGCCATTCTGTAAGTCTTTTATAAAATCCTACTAACAAAGGACATCCTCGTCCAGGAAGTGACATCACTTTTCGTTGGAAAACAACACCACAAACACTATTAATTATTATTTAAATTATAATTTTAATGAATTCTGTGATATTCGCTGGTTTAGCCCAATTAAAAAATTACAAAAAAAAAAAAAATCTATTCACTCATGTAAGTGAACTCAATCCCTCACTGAGCAATGAGTAATTTTAGCTCTTTATTTTTCATCCAATTAATATTCTAAGTTATAATGAATAAAGATTAACTGTCTGAATTTGATCTAAACATTTCTGAAAGTCTGCTATATCCTTTAATAGAAACATACGAATGCTGTTATTTTAAAAATAGCAGACTGAGAAGAAACTACATAAAATGCAATTCCTGCCATTCAGATAATGTTTAAACTCTGCAAAACCAAAAAAATGACCATCCAGTAAGAATTACCTCAAACACGAGTCATGACAGTTGACTTGAGCTGCACAAATGAAATGCTAAAAAGGGATGTTTTCCCCTGAGATGACAGATAAGTGGAGAGCAGTGGGCGGAGATGGGAGGTTTCTGACCTGAGCTGCCGGTCCTTGCAGACGGCCACCATAACCAGCAGGTTGCCCAGGACGCTCATGAGCATGACCAGTGACAGGAAGCTGATGAGAGCAACCGTCTTCGCCAAGCCGTTGCTGTGGTAACAGAGAGAAGACACAAACTTATTGAAAATCAATTGATCGTATAGAATGAAGAAAATACTGATTACTGTCATTCGATTCAACAGGACTAACAATAGCACAGACATTTCAGCTCCAGAAGACACTTCTGGTGCATAATTTTCAGTGAAGAAATGCTTTCTTTTAAATATATTTGATGCATATAAAGTAAGTTTGATTTGCTAATTATTAAATGTTGACATTTAAGAAAGGTTTTGCCACCTCAATTCCCATGGAAACAGCAGCATAAGAGCACTGCCCAGGAATAGAAAGCACATTGCCCACACAGTGTGACGAAAAAGACAATTCCTCCTTGTGAAAAAGATCATTTCTTTATGATACTGATGACGTGAATCTCACCAACATGTAGCAGTATTGTTTGTTTCTAATCAATGGTGCTATAATTATTAACAATAATGCTTGAAACATTTATTTATTTATATAATTTCACACTATTACTGTTTTTTCTGTATTTTTAATCAAATAAATGCAGTCTTGGTGAGAGACTTATTCAAAACCTTTTTTTTTTTTTTTTACATCTGAATGGTAGTGTATTAAAATATTAATCTCACAATTCATCATATTAGTCATACTGTATCATAGTTTTCTTTTATCACAATTTAGTGGACATATAAAAGTTTTAATCTTTTCACATTAGTTCTGACTCTGAACAGATTTTCTATAGCCAACTGGCAATAATGATATAAAGATTTAGAGGGTAAATCGCATTGTGAAAATCATTTTCTTGTGTATATTAGAGACAGAAAAATCACCCCAATGCCTCTTGTATAACCTATAAACTTAAAACTAGTTCTTATTCAAAGCAATGTTTTCCCTCAAGATTGACACTGACTATGTAATTGTAGGCTACAGCCTGTTATTGTGACAGCAGGCTCTAGGAAGAGGTAACCCCCTACCGCATATTACAGACAAATGAGTGGCAGGGAATTTGAGATAACCGATAGAGAGTTAGCTCAACCGCAGAACGTTTGACACTGCTTTTGTTCATAAGCTATAAATCTCTACACTTCTAAAGACATCTGAACAGTTATGTGATCATATTGCAGTGACTGTCATGTTATGTAAAAAGGTAATTTGTTGTTTAAAGAAACAAATTAGAATAAATTAGACAAGACATGACAGCATGAAAAGCCCAGAAGAAAAATGATCTCTGGAATGAGGTAAGCAGTTGTTTATATGTCCTTAAAATATGACTGGCAGGATCCTCTAGAATAAAACACTTATTTCATTTTTAATTTCATTTTATTTCCATGCTATTGAACATAAGCCTAAAATCCATTCTGCAATCAAGCTGTCAATCTGTGCGGCCACTAAAGGCCTTTGCACACTGAGTCTGAAATTTTGGTATGCGTTTTTTCATATTCGTGATCCTAAAAATTTGTCATGCACAGAGACCTTGCACACTGAGTCCAATGCGTATTAATGAATCCGTTGCACTTTGTTTGTCATACAGTGCTACTGCTTTGTGCTGTAGACGACGTGGATCAACTTGTCCGATGGCATTCGGGATTTTGGCGTTCGTTTGTACGATGGCTCTGAATTGTCAAAACGTCTCTCAAAATGCGTGCCACGGATGCGAAAAACGCAGAAAATTGCACGATCCGAATTTTTTTATGACGGACGAAAGTTTCAGAGGCAGTGTGCAAACGTGATTGACACAACGTGAGGTGGTATTTATTTTTTAATGTGCAAAAATTTCGGACGCGAATTTCGGACTCAGTGTGCAAAGACTTTAAGTCTGCCTTGAACAACTTTCTTTATTTATATGCAATACAAAAAACAAAAAGAGTCTCTATTAATCCAACTGAACCAATTTACTAAAATGAATCACACTTCTATTGTTGCATACACAAGTAAGGACATTCACATAATGTATTTTTGCGTTCCACTACACTGCTTTTTCATTGTTTTTTTATGTGAACATGCGCTAAATGGACATGTCTGACCATTGTGCTTGAGTCTCATGTAGCGTCTTGCACAGTAAAAACATTTTTTTTTAAATTGTCAAAATTAACAATTAAATATTGGCTCAAAAATTTACTTACAAACAATTATCCCCAAACGAAAAGATGCATTGTGGTAAACATAGCTTAAGGTTCTCAGCAAAAAAAATAAATAAAAAAATTCACCAAACATATTTAAAGACCCCCTGTAGTTTTTAATGTTGTTTATAGGTCTATGTGGTGTTTTTAATATGCTTTAAGACAAACCACGTGCAAATTCATATGTCAACACCATTGCTGAGTATTTTCTGTTTAAAACTGCAGTGGAAAAAAAGACCCGTGGTTTGAAATCGCTGGTGTTTGTGACGTCACAATCTACCTTGTAACCAATCATGTCAACGTGTCGGCGGGCTTTAGCATATCATTAACAGCAAACTAGCAGTGGAGTCTCGAGAGAAGCCAGGTTATCCCGGTATATTTTTCTGCTGATTTGAAAAATCGTGTAGAATTAGCAATTTGGCGTTTGTATGATGTATATTACGATGTTATGATGAACTATATGCCTTTCTCCACTGACGTTCGAAGATGTTCAAAGCATTTGTAAGGATATTAGAAGGCAGCTGACTGACTCTGACATGGCGAACATGGTTTGTGTGACATTAGCAACACATTATTAGCTGTTTGATAACATAGTCAAGCAAAAGGCTAATCATATTAATTACCGTTATGTGTCCGATGTTGTAAAGAGCGATACCATTGTGCAGCTTTACCTCAGTAAGTGAGGCAAGGGTGTAGAGTTAAATTCAAGCTATTTTAAGGCACAAAGAAATTTTCACAGGAAAAAAAACATTTAAATATGTCATTTTGGTGATCAAAGATGAGTTTTAAGGGATGAAATTATTGTCTACAGGGGGACTTTAATTGTGCTCAGTAAATCTATTAAGTCAAAAAGAAAAATCTGTGTTTGCCTAAATCCAAAAAACTTACTGTTAACCAATTAACAGGTTTTCACTGTCACATTTTTATAGTCTTTTACCATTAAAATCACAATCTTTTTTTTTTTTTTACAGTGTGCACCCGGGCTGAAAATCTGGGCAAAAAACTGGACAAAAGTCTTAAGTGTCCAAACATCTGGGGGACTATCGTATATGCAGATATTTATTAAATGTCAACTTGTTGACAATGTGTGCTATTATCCTGCGGTAAAGTCTGTTTTCCAAATGCCATAGAATGTTTAATCTGCATTGATTAAGGAAATCAGCCAAAAAGAGACCAAAATCAATGCCTGCAGATGGCCGCTCACTCAACTGTGTGCATATTGTGTGTGTGTGTGTGTAATGACTGGTGAAACCTTTGACCCCTAGTATGTAATTGAACTGAGGGTGCAATCAGAACATAGCGGCTCAATCAAAGCACTCAGCGAGTCGACCCTATAGGTCATTCGGCAAACACTGTCCCTTTGGTTTGCTACCGCTGCAGAACACCACATTTTTTTTAGTTTAAATTTCTCAATTAAACTAATTAGGAGCTTTTGTGTCACAGGGGCATATTACAGGAGTTTGAAAAGGGCCTTGATATAAAAACTATCCATTAAATGAAGTAGAAATCAGTGTTTTTGTTAACTTAATCTAAATCTAAAACTATTAAAAAAAATTCTCAGTAATATATATAAAGCTGGAATAAAAATCAAATCTAAATATTAGATGAAAAAACTAAACTTAAATGAAAATTATAAATGTTGGCTTGGCAACTAACTGAAATAAGTATAAAGGGTTAGTTCACCCAAAAATGAAAATTATGTCATTTATTTCTCACCCTCCTGTTGTTCCACACCCGTAAGACCTTCGTTCATGTTCAGAAAATAAACTAAGATATTTTTGATGAAATCTGATGGCTCAGTGAGTCCTCCATTGACAGCAAGATAATTAACACTTTCAAACGCCCAGAAAGGTACTAGAAACATATTTAAATCAGTTCATGTGAGTACAGTGGTTCAACCTTAATATTATAAAGTGACGAGAATACTTTTTTGCGCCAAAAAAACAAAATAACGACTTTCAACAATATCTAGTGATGGCCAATATCAAAACACTGCTTCATGAAGCTTTACGAATCTTTTGTTTCGAATCAGTGGTTCGGAGCGCATATCAAACTGCTAAGTCATGGAAACAATTGACATTTCAAAACACTTATGATGTAACGAAGCCTCGTTTACTAAAATCACGTGATTTTGGCGCCCTGAACCACTGATTTGAAACAAAAGATTGGTAAAGCTTCGAAGCTTCATGAAGCAGTGTTTTGAAATCACCCATCACTAGATATTGTTGAATAAAGTCGCTATTTTGTTATGTTTTTGGCGCACCAAAAGTTTTCTCGTTGCTTTTTGCCTCACTGAGCCATCGGATTTTATCAAAAATATCTTAATTTGTGTTCTGAAGATGAACAAAGGTCTTATGGGTGTGGAACGACATGAGGGTGAGTAATTAATGACAGAATTTTCATTTTTGGGTGAACTAACCCTTTAAAGTGCTAAAATTTCTAAAACTAAAATAAATAGATATACATATAAAAACAAAAGCACATACAGTTACTACAATGTATACTAAAGTGAAAATAAAAACCAAAAATATAAAAATAAATAAAAGCTACTTCAAAATAGTAATAAATACTATAATAGCATATAAATAATTACACAAGATAAATAACACAAGATATAGTGCATAATATATCTTGATTTGCTGTGACTCAGTGGAGGGACTTTGACTTGGGCAGTCTATCTGTAATACGATGTCATGTAATTAGGCCAAATGGTACTTGAGCCCTACATGTTTTCTTTTCAGTGTGAGAGTCAAAAATCCCAGACTCCGTGACTGAACTGAAAACATGCTTTTGCCTGAGAACAATGGCAACAGATCAAGTTAAATTGAAGTCCTTGTCAATCTACTTATTATATAATAAAGTATTTATTATATAATTGTAACATTCATAAACACTACTATTTTAACAATGTATAACTTTCTAAAATATTGAGCCAGACAAAAAGGGGGAAGTACACTTTTTTTTGCTGCAATCTCTGTTTTACTTATTATATACAGAGACATTTAATGCTAGAAAAGTGAAGTTATGCAGCCCTGTGTTAAAAAAAAAAAAATCCACTAAAAAAGGAACAAAGACTGCTAGTGAAAAAACACAGTTCTCTGAAAGCCCAGCACTGCAGCGTGGACAGTTTGAACATTCATGTTGTCTGGCATGTCACGTATTCAGCCCTACCTGTTGTTATTCAGTTGCTAGTGATATGAAGATTGGAAGGAAATTTGTCCTCAATTGCTGGGAAACCGTCTAAGAGTGGAACCGCTGACAATCTAAACTTGAACTTAGGCCCTTCATTTTCATTAATTCTCTGTGCAAATGGGCATCAACATGTTCTGATTTCACAGCAACACTCATGAAGGACAAATATGCTGATTAAAGGCACAGAGTGCACGGTGTGAATTTACCAAGATCAATGAACAATTGACCCTCACAGAAGCAGGCATTTGCAATTCTAAATGTGCAGCGGTGAAGCGAATTCTCCTAATAAACCTTAATATGATCAGAATCTGTGAGTTTTGTTATTAGCTAAACAAACCACAAAACTTTCGCAAGTTATAGTGTGGATAATTAACGACCTTACAACATCACATGGCTCTAAAATCTTATAAACTGCTTTGTTTGAATGTACAGTATAGAGTACAATAGTGTCCGGCAACTTTTTCAACGGTCTTGGTTTCAGAAGTATTTTTCCCAAATATTTTTCCCATAGGGATTTTTTAAAAAGTCTGTTTACGAGTTAGAAACAATAAACCAAACCAACCAGCTACAAGGTGAATCAAAACATTACAAAATTTGATTTGAAGCAAAAAAGTTTTTGAAAATCGACAAAAAGGCAAAAGATGCCAGACTGTGTACTTAATGGCTTTAATGATGGAAAGAACTACAATTATATCAAAATGTCAGTCTCTGTGAGTATCCTTGTAAACAGAGTTGCTTATGGCTTAGGTAAAGCAAACGAAAACGGATGTGTATCATTATATTGTATCCGCACAGTCTTAAGTGACAGCAGGCTAATATTCTTGCTGCTTTCTGTGTCATCATGAATGTTATCAAACAACAAAATACAGAGATAATCACTTTTGCAGCTTTAACGCAGATTATGTTTAATTTATACAGTGAAGCCTATGCAATGTTATTTTACATTTGATTATTCATTTTCTGTACCTGAATACTTGCCTGAAAAATATAAAGCACTGCTTATTTCTTTTAAATCACCCCAATCATTCTAGATTTATTAATTCTTTCAAAATAGAGCTATTTAAGTAATCTGGTGAATTTATTTCATATCGCAATATCTATTGCAGAAACAAAATATTACAATGTCAGTTTTTTCCAATATTGTGCAGCCCTAAACTATAAGGTGTTGACTATATACCATTGATTAACAACATCATAGCTCACAGTACATCCTTTTAAGATTTACAAGTTATCATTAAAAAATAATTTCACTATGGAGAAAATTAAAATTATCCCATGATTTACTCACCCTCAAGCCATCCTAGGTGTATATGACTATCTTCTTTCAGACAAACACGATCGAAGATATATTTAACAATACCCTGGCTCTTCCAAGCTTTATAATGGTAGTGAATGGGGGGCGAGATTTTGAAGCCCTAAAAAGTGCATCTTCATGGAAGAGCCAGGATATTTTTAAATATATCGCAGATTGTTCTCATCTGAAAGAAGATAGTCATATACACCTAGGATGGATTGAGTGTGATTAAATCATGGGATAATTTTAATTAATTTTTTAATTTTTGGGTGAACTATCCCTTTAACATTGACAAAGTAAACAAAATTATGGCCCATACCAATTCACATTCTTCCACCATGATTCTTTCATTGTCATGTTCCCAACTCAGAAAGCCAGGGAAATGTTCTTTCACCATGCACACTTTGCCCAATGCAAACTTTGGAAAACATCTTGCAATTTATTCTGACATGCTGCCCCAATAAATCAGCCCTGGACTTTGCTTATTCTTTTTTTTATTATTATTATTATTTTTTTTTTTTGAAAAATGTGCCTTTGCTCCCCAAGACCAGTAAGTGAGCAGACACCCTGCAGAATAATGAGAGAAATCAGCAGTGACCACGCTGAACGAATCGTCCATGACTTGTGCAGCTTCAATAGGTGACTGTGCATTAGATATTCTCCATAGGTCAGAGAGTATCAGACCTCATTCGGCTACAGCAAACAGAATCATATAAAAGGCCACACACACACAATGTACACGACCTTCAGCACTGGGAGGGAGGGCAGATTGAAATACTCTTGCTGTACAGTAAATCAGTATAGATTCGATATAATACATGTGCAATAGAAGTGTTTTAAAGGGTATAAAATCAGTCCCTTCAAGGCTGTTGATCACATGATATACATCCGCCTGGTTTCACTCACTGAATTCCTCAGGTGGAGTATTTCAGGTGAATGAGAAAATTCACAAGAGACAAAAAGCACACTTTTAGAAGTGCAAATACAAGGCTTACTTTCCATACTTCCAAGATGTGATATCATTTCCCCAATTCCATTTGCAGATGAACACTTTGCATCCCTGAATGAATACGACATCTCAATGGAATTGAACTGCTTCGATCTAATCCAATAGGCGTGCACTGGGAAATGCGTTTCCTGACTATTATAAATCAACTTTTTTTTTTTCATCCTGTTCTGCGGATTGACAGTAATTAAATGGGAAATCTGTTAATAACTTGCACCTGGGTTGGGCTACGTGTCAAGCATGCCTTTTCTAAGGGCACATGTGACTCTTCCATCCTTGAGGACAAAAGAGTCTTTTGGGATGAATGTGACGCGTGTGGATCTCCAAAGGATGACTGGCATGGACTCAAATGCGGATCATTTAGGGGTTGAAAGCTTCATATTTCTGGGTAATTTACAGGCATTTTCAGATGTCATGTCGTCAGCGCTGAATGTATTTGAGGGGATGTCAGAAAACTTTACCCTTAATGAGATGTTTGAAAACATGTCAAAGCTCAGATTTTCTTGCCATTTTGACATGTGTTAGACTCATTTGAGAAAGTAAATGGGCGTATGTGTGCGGTAGCCTATAGATTTATGTGCTGCAAGTTACATGTTAGGCCATTTTTCTTGTCATGCTGAGTAAAATGGCACTGAGTGTTGTCTGTGTTACACATAACATCCATTTAGAGATAAGCTGAATGTAAGTCATGTTAATAAATCTGTGTTTTCTGTTTCACCACAGTAGATATGCTGGAAAAAAAAGAAGTATACCAAACCTGTCATAAAACATATACAACGTCCACTGTAAAAGTATAATGTTTAAACAGTCTATTATTAATTTATTAATAATATCTTTGGCGCTTAATAAATCTTGCTCACAGGACAGTTTTCCATGTAAGTGGTCACAATTGTGACCCGTGGGAAAAAAGAGAGCGCCATTTTTGAATAAGTAACTGATTATGCCTCATTAAATTGTAAAAACGATTTTAAAGTATTGTTAAGTGTAAAAATAAATGCTAGTAAAAAAAGAGAGCAAAAAATATATAGAGAGAGAAGAAATGACTTTGTTCTACTGGGCAATTTTGTCTTACAGGACCATTTTTGACTCAAAAGTTTCCCACCAGATATGACTGTGACCAAGAATAAACCACATACTTTCACTTACTTCATAAAAACTTTTTTAGAAAAGGCATGTAGTTTGTTTCATTGGTTGGTCCAAAGGAGAAAAATGCATGAGGCTGGGAATGATTTGAGATTAAATGAGGTTCACAATAGTAATTTGAACAAGCTCCTATAGATTTACAGTACATTAAAGGATAGACCTGAACCACAAACACTTTAGAAAACACTTAGCAAAGCCCTGGAAAGCACCCAAAACACCCTTGCACTGTGGGAGTGATTTTTGCAGGGCTGAACGACACACAAAACTACCATTTTAATAGAGAGGCCTCCATTAATCAACATGTTGCTTAAAACTATAAAGTGCTCGAAGAACTTATCTTTTGACCAACTAAATTAAATCATTCTTCCAAAAAAAGCATCAAAGGCTCGCTGTTCGCTGTTTGTTTCTGACCATGTTATCATTATTATAGCTGGAAATCTCCAGTGTGAGGTGGACTACGTGCCCGGGTAGATTTATTGTGGTAGATCCAGTAGATAATCCAAGAAAGCAGGGCTCCCGTTTTTAGCAGCGCTGGGTTTCCCTGTCCCTTGAGGCCTCGCTCTGACTGCTCTGAGCTGCTGGAAATGTGCCAGCTCACACCGAGGTGCCCGGTTTCTGGCCTTTCTGCCTTGGCTAACACAGAAATGTACATAACACAAAAGAGACCGCGCACCTTTAGTTGCAGAGATCGTATATAAAGCAGGGCTATTCTTATGTAACAAAATGAAATTGTATTGTATGCAATGAGGTTTTACCTGCTATTTCACACAGAGGGCATTAATCATGCATGACTTCTCTCGACTGCATTTCATTAAGAGGGAGTCAGGTCATCTATATCAAAGACCCGTTGCCCTGCTCAGTAGTAAAGTTCACAACAGCGGGGTAATTTGCAGGGTGAGTTGTAGAGATCAAAAAGCAGTGACATCTCTAAAATAGCATGTCTGAACATGTACAAGTAGAGAAAGGAAAGAAGAGCATCTTTCTGTCCTTTTTTCTCTTTTTAAAGGATTAGTTCACCCAAAAATGAAATTTCTGTCATTAAATACTCACCCTCATGTCGTTTCACACCCGTAAGACCTCCATTCATCTTCTGAACATAAATTAAGATATTTTTGATAAAATCCAAGAGATTTTTTTTTATCTCCCATAGAATGCCACGTAATTCAAGGTCCAGAAAAGTAGTAAAAACATTGCTAAAATAGTCAACGTGACTACAGTGGTTCAACCTTAATGTTATGAAGTGACAAGAATACTTTCTGTGTGCAGAAACAAAACAAAAATAACGACTTTATTCAACAATATCTTCTCTCCCATCTTTCTGCTACGCTGTTTACGTTCAGCGCTTCCAGGTTCTACATCAGAATGGAAGATATTGTTGAATAAAGTCATTATTTTTGTTTTGTTTTTGTGCACAAAAAGTATTCTCGTCGCTTCATAACATCTTAATTTGTGTTCTGAAGATGAATGAAGGTCTTACAGGTGTGGAACGACATCAGGGCAAGTAATTAATAACAGGAATTTCATTTTGGGGTGAACTAACCCTTTAATGTTCGCATTAAGGTGTCTCTTCTATGGGCACTTTGGGCTGTGTGGTCTTTTAGAAAATCCATATAAAGAAAAATGAAAAAAAAAAAGAAGAAATATGTTTGTTTTACTCATAATCAACCCCATAGGAAATAAAAAGTGCCCCAACTATGCTAAAACATTTATTAACATAGATTCAGCTGAATCTTCCTGCATGCTGGAAACTTCCTCTCATGATAACGCAGAGGACAGGCTTTAATGATAAAATTATGATCTTTAAATTTAATTCTGCAGTGGTACCATCATTCTTTCTAAATTTATGCCTGCTCTGATTAACATTACCCCACAATGATAGTCTCAAAACACTACATCAAAGAATTCCTCATCTAAGCATGCCACAGACCCGGAATACCAGCTGCTGTCTTATTCAGCATAAACCGCAGTCACTTTCAAGACACTCTGGAGAGATTCTTCAAGAAGAGTGGTGATCCAGAATGCCATACACAGTGACAAAGGGATAAGGAGTTCCGCCTTTCCCAGAGCGAAAGACATTCTGCAGATAAGAAACTGAAAGGAGGGGGATATTGCCATGTGGTTTGTTGTGATATAGAGCACAGGGTGGTATCAGCGATGTTTGCTGGTATGAATGAAAATGTTTGGAGAGACAACGCATCCTCCACGATGAAGTGTGACACTGCGAGTGCAGTAATAATCACACACTCAGACTGCAGTGTTGTGTTTTCCTCAATGGGGGATTTGACACCTTTGTTAGACATGCTAGAACTCGAGACTCACCGAGGCTTGGATCGCTGCCGGAGCTGTCTAGCTTTACCATACTTTCATTTGTATTATAAGAATGACATTATACCTGAATGAATCTTCCCTTTTTTTTTTCATATTTCACATTCAGTAGTGGAATTTGAGTTGACACTACGAAATAGTGGAGTTGACACTATGGGAAAAAAACTAACAAAATACTATAAATATATATACAACAGTACTTTCTGGTTCTCAAATCTGATTGGCTGAGAGCCGTGCGATATTCCCCTAGTATCAGCACTGGAACCGTTTCACCGTTAGTTTCACTCCGCTTGTGGCGACTGTCATGGCGGTCGAGCAAATCCACCATATTTTTTAAAAAGACTACTGTTGTTGTGTCACGAAATGCAGTTTTTTAAGGGGGGAATGTAGTTATTTAGACCTCAAATATGTGACTCATATAAACATAGTACCTATTTTACTATTTGTTTAGACGCTTTCGCAGATGTGAGCTCCAGGCTGTCGGCGGCTGTTCAGCGCTCACATACCCGCAGAGAACAGCTTCATCTTGGCCAGTCATTTGGGAATTTGCTGCTGGCTCTTATCTAGATAGTGGTTAAACATGATATATAATTCATTTGGGGTATATCAAACGGGCAGTCTTTGGTCTTTTTAATCTATTACTTGTTTCAGATCAAAACGATTTGGGTTAAGGGGAAAATTAGATGGTGGCAAATACTGTCTTCATGAGTGAGTCAGAACAAGGAAGTTGTTTTAGCTCTGTGGGAAATCCCCTTAAAATTTAAAAGGACAAAGACATCGTTTTCCTCGGCAGACATTCAAATTATGGACATCGACCTGAAGAATGAATGCTACATCATATGCAGGTAATACACTCGTTTAGTCAATCTCTCTCTCATAACACCATAATACTCTACATAATACAGTAAGCTTCAATGAAGTGACTCAACGTTCCCAGTTCTAATGTGACGTTTTAGAATTAGCACTTGGCACATATATATATATCGGCTTTTTGTATCTGTTGAGAAATTTATTATCAGTGCATCTCTTTTATACATTTGTTGGTCAAAAGTCGATCAAAATCAGCCGATTACAAAATATTGCTTATCAGAACACCTGTAGTCAGCACTCTGAACATAAACAGCAACATAACAGCACCGTAACATCTCATTGACAGCAGCAGACCTGACAGCAACACGAATAACACTGGATGCTGAGCTATGAAGAACACACACTCAGTGCTATTTATAAGTGTCATTACTGTGTTGTTTAGTGGCTTGAGACTCCTGTGATGTTACAGGATACTTAAGGTTTGTAAGTAGATACCCGGAAGGGAGAAAGCTAATACCAACATAGAAAGACCATATTTCCTCTGTCCTGCTGAGCAAACAGACCCACAACCTCTGGAGACCTTGAAGTCCCCCGATACTGAAGTAGCTTCCCCAGAAATCCCATAGACATTTCATTCCTGTAATTTCTGAAGGAACCAGTGCATTTACAGCAATGACATTTCAAAAAAAGAGGTCACTGAGGTGAACATATGGTAGTATGTCAATGTTGAGCCAAGCGAGTGAATTCATGCAAAGGCCTCAGGCGGGGTTAAAACACTTTCATTGATTTATGCATGAACCAAGTCTATTTATAAGCCATCTTGGTACTCAAGGTCAGCTAAAACAGTTAAAGGAAAAAACAGATAATGGTGGTGGTGCTCTAACCTCTCAATGGTATCTACTTCTTCCATCTCAGGCATCTGGCCGGTGGAACTCAGATTCATGTACCCGTAGATGCGGAGCGGCCCTGCGAAACGAGGAGAAACAAAGGTTACTTGATGGAGCGGTCAGGACACAGCATCTAGTTGAACTCATAACCCATCAGTTTATTTTATGTAGGCTGTTGTGATGATTTGCTGTTGTGCTTTCTTTGTACATAGCTGCACAATGAAAGTGGGTCAGCCTAAATTTAAAAGGAAGGAAAATACAGTATATCAGTGGATGATGTGTGTTATCTATTAACCCCGGGAACAGAGACCGGCTGTAATGTGGCAGGAAAAATTTACAACTGTTGTTGAATGTCATGTGTCACAGAGGAGGGTAAAACAACATATGAGCTCAGCAGCCAGTTTATGTGAAAACAAGGAACGTGCTGGTAAAGAAAAACAAAAGATCTCAATATAAACTCTAAACCTTTTGACCAAACTTATCCATGATTTACCCAGCTGTAGTAGATAAGGATGTAAAAAATTATTTTACAAAGTATGCATTTAAAAACACAAGAGCAAAAAGAAAAATTATAACCACTATTGAAATTTACATGACTTTTCCAGGCCTGGAAATCAGAACTGAAGAACTGGTATTATATGTATTGTATATGCGTAGGAGCGCTGCTCATAGACCCTCAGTTTTTATTGGTTTAACATACTCATATAACAAACACTGCTGATTGCAGGGGCGTGGAGGACACAGATTTAGCGAGTTAACAGTAACTTTTGGTCTGTTCTGATTTCACCCCCAGTGTGACAAACAATAAATGTATGTCTTACATAACACTTTAATGGCCATATTTAAAATCGATTCTTTCGAATAAGACAATAACTTTATTTGTTGTGCACTTTTTAATCTTTAAACATTTGTAACCCTTTTATATTCATAAACAGCTATATTACACACTGCATAAAAGGTATATTCGAAAAAGCATAAAACAGGCACTTTAAAATGTAATTAAACAATTAAAACACAGAACTTGGGAAAAAATAAAACAAATTTCATAGGACCCTAAAATGTATTTTTTGTTAAGGCGAGACACTGCAGGTGAATATGAGGAAAAAAGTTAACTAATAGTTATCACCATACTTCCCCAGTGGATTGATTACAATAAGAATTGCAAACATTTTTTGTATTACAAGTTTTCTAAAATGTTATGTTTAAATATGCAAATGAGGCATACATTTTGCATAATTTGCATACATTTTTCTGGTAAAGTGGAGATACATGGCTCAGTGTAGGAGAAGAAACTCATTTTGAGAAAACAGCCTTTAAAAATATGTGTTGTAATTGAAATCTATAGACACAAATAGATAAAGTGCCAAAAAAAAAAAAAAAAATGCTTAAAATTGTATTTTGGATGTTTTCTTGTCTGTCCACTAGTCTGAAAAAACACTTTATTAAAAGCCAAAAATTCAAAATTGAAAAAACAGCATTTTAGCCTGTAGTGTCTCACCTTAACCTTTTAATAAAATTGTTGTTAAATTGTATAAATTTTATGGTTTCAATTAATTAGACATGCTTTTCGATTACTAAAGAAAAAAAAAAAAACAGAATTTGAAAAAATCAAACAGATTTCATAGAATGCTATGTACATAAATTACATAAAAAAAAATAAAAAATCGAGAGCAAGATCTGAAGGTGAAATTTTCAGTGAACCTTTAGTCGATAAATCACAAAAAGCAATTCTTTTTTTAATCAATATCATCAGTCCCCATTAACATTGACAAAAAAGCATCAATGGAGGAGAAACTTGCTGAATACACTGCAAAAAATCCTTTTCTTACTTAGAGTTTTTGTCTTGTTTCTAGTTCAAATATCTAAAAATTCTTAAATCAAGAAGCATTTTCTAGACAAGTAAAAATTATTGCCTTGTTTTCAGAAAAAATAAGTCAAAATTAAGTGAGTTTTTGCTTAAAACAAGCAAAATAATCTGCCATCGGGGTAAGCAAAATAATCTTGTTTCAAACCGAGAAAAAAAAAAAAAAAAAAACGGGTGGTATAAATAATAATAGAAATATACAATAAATAAAGCTAGTTTTCTTTTTTCCCTAATTTAACATGAACAATTATGAGGTTAAGAATGTGTGTCAGAAGCTCTTAAGACTTCACTCAAGTTCCAAGGGCACTTATGAGAGGTTTGATTCATTCTGCTGGAGAGCGCTCTGTGTCAAATGAATTGTCTCATGTTTTCTTTCACATCTGAAGCAAAGAGATTTGTAACAGCAATAAGCGTCTGGGTTCTGCACATGCACAGACATATAAATCCATGCTGGCACAATAACAGCAGCTCTGCAGTTGGGAAGCATGCCCACATTAAGCACACACAGAGAGAGAGAGAGGGTCTGGTAAAGGTTTACAGTGAAAGTGCTGGACTGGTGGGATTCTCATTAGCTCTGCCCAAGAGGAGAATTCCAGCATGAGCCCACCAACATGGATGTTAGACCTCCAGACAAGACACAATCCTCCCGGTTAGTGCCCAGTCTGTGTTTTACATTCTCCTGAACGTACAAACAGCCACACGAGGGGCTCTACTGATACAAATCCCTGCAGCAGGCAGACAGAATGACACCCATTTAAGAGAAGAAGTGCAATCATCACTGTCCAGTTTAAATGACTACACATCGACCGCTACACACATAAACAGGATATGAGTTCTGACATAATCTAATAAACATATACAGACAAGAAGAAATGACTAAAGCTAACAGCACCTGAAACAGCTTGCCAAATGCCATTAGTTTTCACACAACACATGCCAAACTAATGCCAAAGTCATAAAACACAGACACGGTTTGTTCTAACTCAGAGCATCTTTTGATTTTTATTTGCTAGCAAGTGACTTCAAAAGCCATTTAAAGTCCCCATGAAATCAAAATTGAAGTTTTTTGGCCTTACTGTTATCTGTAAGCTAGTGTGCTCCAAAACAATGAGTGCGTTTACATGCACGTTCTTAAGCCGATTATGCTTAATAAGCCGGCATCAAACGTGGTTATGTAAACGCAGTAACCCGTTTCTTTTATCGGAGTAAGGTCATAAACGGCTTAAGCATAAACCGGTCGGAACAGGTAGTTTTTTGCCTCTTACCCCGATTTTGCGCGGCATGTAAACGCATTAACCTGCTTTCTGTCGGCTTACTGAAGTGCGCATGTGTGAGACGTGACAGAAACGCATCCTTAGTGCAGATTTAAAAGCATCCAGACAGAGCGAACTTTTTGCAGGAAAGGAAGAAGGAAATAACACAAACGCAGACTCTTTCAAGACCCAGAAAATGTGTTCTCATCTCTCCTGCGGCAGAAGTAGAAGTGGTTCAGTCAAAATGCTGCATCTGTAACTGCATGAGAGAATAATATATGAGCCGTAAGCTTTATTTAACATCACAACTGACATAACATATGGAATACTCAGATGTGCAAATAATTATTTTTTGACGTCACTACAGGGAAATAACCCGATTCATTAATAAAGTCATGTAAACGTGGTTTACTTGCGTTGTCAGTTTACTGGTTTGCATGTAAACGCGGAAAACAGGTGACATCATGCTGCTCTTCAGCTTCTCATCAGATTTTCTGACTAATCAAATGCTCTCTAAAATCTAAACCGACCCGCCCCCTTCACTATAAATAGACGCTGAAACTGCGGCTAAAACCAGTCAGTTGTTCACACATTTACTATTTTCTACATAGTGAATGGCACATAGTGCACTATACAGGGGACAGGGAATGATTAAGACAGGCGAATGAAGTCTGGTTTCACATTAGTGTCACACGAACGCACACAGTCTCCGGTCCAGAGACACGACAGCACAGAGCGGCTCATATGTGCGAGTTGGCACATACCAGAAAATGTATAAGGCCCATTTGAATTCTGCACGGAATGCTATATTTTAAATATATTTTAGCCGAGCTATGATATAAACAAAACGCTATTGGCTATTTAAAAAAGGGGAGGAGCTGTTTGGTATGTCCCACCCTGTCTTCCTGTTTCAGTGGAAATTGTCTCAACACATTGAATAATGCTGTGTGTTTCAAAGCACTTCAGTGGTCCTTTAAAATCAGAGTGAATTAAATTAACTGGATGCTTATGAAATCTGAAAGCTACAGAAAGTGTTTGGCCCACAAGAGGCTTTCTAATCTAAAAATGGAAAAGAAAAAAGGCTCCTCAGTATTTACACTTTACGCTCCTCTAGAAGCAAATCTTCAAATCAGAAAAACTTACACATCACACAGTACATTTTAATTATAATATTCCTCATTTTAACCTTCAATTTGCACTAGAACTTTCACAAAGAACAAGCAGATGATTCATGTACAGGATGTAAGATGTGGATGTGTCATTGCTGCTGTTAAGTGATATTGGACAAAGAATAATATTTCATCTTTTTGCAGTGATCAATGTCTTATCTGTGCTGATACAGAGGATCATTGTGGTGGTAAAACTTTTCTTCTGTCTGCCTTTATCCATCTCAAGTTACACTGATGGAAGTAGTGCAGTTTCAGACATGCTCACAGACCACGGCACATTTAGATATTGTAAGATGGTGAAAAATGCTAGTTCTAATCTGATTGGCTGAGCACTGGTTGGATCTTTTTAAGGGAATGAAAATTAAAATTCTGTCATCCCTTGTTCTATCTATTCCAAAAGATAGCTTTGTGAGAGAAAATGAATCCTTTCTGCTCTCATATCTCATTTGTGCATGCGCAAACTGGGCTTGTCATGAGTCACAGCAGGCTTGACGCCAAACATCATTGGTTCTTGAGTGTCTCGTATGTGACAAGTATGAATAAATGCAAATGTTAATAGTCTTATATAGGTTTGTAAAGATATGAGAGAGAAAAAACAATGACAGGATCTTCATTTTTGGGTGAACATTCCCTTTTTAGAGGCACTTGCTGTAATACCAAGTAAACAAGATATAGTTGAGAGCACCTGCATATTCAACTTTCATTTTTTACAATTGTCCAATGTTAGATTTAACCTCCCCTAAATGTTACAAAAATGAACTGTTTAGATGGTCCATTCAGGTCTATGTTGATGGTTCTTGGCCAGAATAACATGTAGAATATATCATATTTTATTCTACACAGGAGATGGCTGGATGATATTCAGTCAATATGAAACAGAACCTTTTTACTCATTTTTTTCCTCAAGTGAAACAGGATATTCAACAAGAAAATAAATGTAGCACTTAATTTTATACATCAGGAATTGACAGGGTCATGAAAAGTGGGTGTTGTAATAGGGAAATGAATGAAGGTTGTATGATGCCAGTCTAAAAGGAAGGTTATTACAGAGGCATAATCTTTTGTGCTAATAGATTATGGATTCTTATTTGGAATAATGTGCACCAATGCTTATCTTTAAAAGCAATGCACAAAGACTATATATACATTCAGTATGTCAAAGACTACTGGAAAAAAAAAAATGTATCACAGTTTCCACAAAAACGTCTCGGTTACGTATGTAACCCTCGTTCCCTGAAGGAGGGAACGGAGACGTACGTCAGTAGTGACCGACGAATTGGGATATCGCTAGAGAGCCCTATCAGCTTCGAGTGAACTACAACAGGCCAATGGAGTTGGCGTGCGATATTTGCATAATGCGCACCGCCCCCGCCAGGTGGTATAAATAGGGGAGCAGATGCAATCGCACTCTGTTTTTCGCTGAGGAGACAATCTAGTCCGCACTACAGCGAGGGTACAGCAACTGTGGCGACGGGACGTACGTCTCCGTTCCCTCCTTCAGGGAACGAGGGTTACATACGTAACCGAGACGTTCCCTTTCAGTCGGTCACGTTCGACGTACGTCAGTAGTGACCGACGAATTGGGATCCCAAATAAAGCGCCACAGTATGAACCCCTTCCAGTGCCCAGCGCAAGCTCTAGCCACCCGGCGCACCAGTGGGATGGGGAAGGGGGCGAGCTTACGCCGAGAGAGTCTACTGCTGTTCCGATATACCCACTAAGTAAACTAGACTACACTGGGGAAGCGAACCCGTAGGGGACGCTGCGGAGACCACTACCCACCCGTAGGGGAGGAATTTACGTGGAGAGTACACATATGGACTGGCCGTGGGCAGTACGCATATGGAGTCCCTGGGATGGCTCCACCTGGGTAGGGGGAGACTCATCTGACAGGTGACAGCAGAGCTGGCTCTGCTAGGGAAAGACACGGGCTCGCCGTAGGGAGTTGACCGTGGACAAATACACACATGGGACCGCTCACGTGGAGGGGTCACGACATGTGGAACCCAGCCAAACGTCAACGTCGGTGACGGAGGTTTGGCCTGGCATCAGACACTCCGCAATGTCCGAGCCGAAGGGGGAGGCGGAGGAACTCGACAGGGTTCGCCAAGCGGGGAACTCGACTGGAGTAAAAAGGATGCACGTATCCGGCCCAGGGGGCGGGAGTGGCATTGCAAGCCGACACTAGAACGGGCTCTTCGCGTCTACCGGCTGGTGGAAGCGAGTACACGGGAAGATACCGGTTCTACACGAAGGCTATAGAATCTAGCGAACGTGTTAGGTGTCGCCCAGCCCGCAGCTCTACAGATATCTGTCAGCGAGGCGCCGTGCGCCAGCGCCCAGGAAGAGGCCACTCCTCTGGTGGAGTGGGCTCTCAACCTGAACGGGCAAGGCACGCCCTGGGACTCGTACGCCAGGGCGATGGCGTCCACTATCCAGTGGGCCATCCTCTGCTTGGAGACAGCCTTTCCCTTCTGCTGGCCTCCGTAACAGACAAAGAGCTGATCTGAGGTCCTGAAGCTTCGCGTTCTGTCCACGTACAGGCGCAGCGCGCGGACGGGACAGAGCAAAGCTAGGGCTGGGTCTGCCTCCTCCGAAGGCAGCGCTTGCAGGTTCACTACCTGATCTCGAAAGGGAGTGGTAGGAACCTTGGGCACATATCCAGGCCGGGGTCTCAGGATAACGTGAGAGTCACCGGGCCCGAATTCCAGGCACGATTCGTCAACCGAAAATGCGTGCAGGTCCCCTACCCTCTTGAGCGAGGCCAATGCAACCAGGAGGACGGTCTTTAGGGACAGTACTTTTAACTCGACTGATTGCAAAGGCTCGAAGGGACGACCCCGGAGAGATGTAAGAACCAGGGTCAGATCCCAAGAGGGTACAGAGGGGGGCTGGGGAGGATTCAGTCTCCTCGCCCCCCTCAAGAACCTGACGATCAGATCGTGCTTCCCTAGCGATTTACCATCAACTGCATAGTGATGTGCGGCGATAGCGGCAACATACACCTTGAGGGTGGAGGGAGACAGCCTTCGCTCCAGGCCCTCTTGCAGAAAGGAAAGCACGGTTCTGACCGAACATGATCGGGGGTCCTCTCGCTCTGGTTGAGAGGAACACCATTCGACGAATAGGTTCCACTTCAGCGCATAGAGGTTCCTCGTAGAAGGAGCTCTAGCGGAAGTGATGGTGTCTGCGACCGCTTGCGGGAGATCACTCAGAACCTCCGCGTCCCGTCCAGGGACCACACATGGAGTTTCCACAGGTCGGGACGCGGGTGCCAGAGGGTGCCCCGTCTCTGAGTCAGGAGGTCCTTCCTCAGAGGAATGGGCCAGGGAGGTGCTGTCGCGAGGAGCGTGAGGTCCGAGAACCAGGTCCGAGTGGGCCAATATGGAGCCACTAACAAGACCTGCTCCTCGTCCTCCCTGACTTTGCACAGGAGCTGTGCGAGAAGGCTCACTGGGGGAAACGCATATTTGCGTAGGCCCTGGGGCCAGCTGATTGCCAGGGCATCCGTGCCGAGCGTGCCGCCGGTCAGGGAATAGAACAACTGGCAGTGGGCAGTCTCCGGGGAGGCGAACAGATCTATCTGTGCCTCGCCGAAGCGCTGCCAGATCAGCTGGACCACCTGGGGATGGAGCCGCCATTCGCCCGGAAGCGGAGGCTGCCGTGAGAGCTCGTCGGCTGCACGGTTGAGCACGCCTGGGACGTGAATGGCACGAAGCGACCTCAGATGCTTCTGACTCCATAGCAAGAGATGGCGGGCGAGTTGCGACATACGGCGGGAGCGTAGACCACCCTGATGGTTGATGTACGCAACGGCCGCAGTGCTGTCCGAGCGGACCAGTACGTGCTTGTCTGTCAACAGCTCCTGGAAGCGGCCCAGTGCAAGACGTACTGCTAGCAACTCGAGGCAATTGATATGCCAATGCAGTTGGGGCCCCGTCCACAGACCTGACGCTGCATGCCCGTTGTACGTGGCCCCCCACCCTGTGGCAGAGGCATCTGTGTGGACCACAGCATGCCTGGACACTTGTTCGAGGGGAACTCCAGCCCGCAGGAACGAAGGGTCCGACCACTTGGTGAGGGTGCGACGGCAGTTCGGTGTCACGGGAACACGGAACGTACCGCGCTGCCACGCCCATCTCGGGATCCGGCCGCGGAGCCAGTGTTGAAGCGGCCTCATATGAAGCAATCCGAGCGGCGTGACTGCGGCTGCGGATGCCATATGCCCCAGGAGCCTCTGAAAGAGTTTCAGTGGGGCCGCTGTCCTGCGCTTGAGCGTACTCAGGCAGGTCAACACTGACTGGACGCGCTCCTCGGTGAGGCGCGCAGTCCGGGCGACCGAATCCAGTTCCATACCGAGATAAGAGATCCTCTGCCCGGGGGAGAGTTTGCTCTTGTCCCAGTTGACCCGAAGACCCAACCGACTGAGGTGAGCTAACACCATGTCCCTGTGTTCGCACAACTGCTCCCGCGAGCTGGCCAGGATGAGCCAGTCGTCGAGGTAGTTGAGGATGCGAACGCCCTGTTCCTTGAGCGGAACAATGGCCGCCTCCGCAACCTTCGTGAAGACGCGGGGCGACAGGGCCAGCCCGAAGGGTAGGACTTTGTACTGATATGCCCGACCCTCGAACGCAAACCGTAGGAAGGGTCTGTGACGAGGCAGAATCGAGACATGAAAGTACGCGTCCTTCAGGTCGATCGCTGCAAACCAATCCTGGGGACGGACGCATTCGAAAATGCGCTTCTGCGTAAGCATCTTGAACGGCAGCCTGTGAAGGGACCGGTTCAGGACACGCAGATCCAGGATTGGCCGTAGCCCACCGCCCTTCTTTGGTACAATGAAGTAGGGGCTGTAGAACCCTGACTTCATATCGGCTGGAGGGACCGGCTCGATTGCATCCTTCGCCAGGAGGACAGCAATCTCCGCCCGGAGAACAGGTGCATTGTCCAGGGACACCTGAGTGTAGTGGACACCCCTGAAGACCGGGGGACGCCGGGCGAACTGAATCGCATAGCCGAGTCTGATAGTGCGAATGAGCCAGCGGGACGGGCTGGGGAGCGCTATCCAGGCTTCCAGACACCGAGCCAGCGGGACCAAAGGCACCACAGACGCACCGGGGGTGGGGCAGCGAAGCAGAGTGCTGGAACCCGACTCGGACGGCGCAGCGGCCCGAAGTGGGGTCAGACTCTGCGAGGTGACAGTGTGAATGGGAGACGGCTGGGGGGCGGCCTCGACCATCACACTGGGACCTGCTGGCGAAGTGAGAGTGGGCTGCGAGTGGCAAGGCGGAGCCTCGCGCGCTGACAGCCACAGTCTCTTGTGACCTGGAGGATTGGGAAACTGCTCTTTTTGTGATGAAGTGGGTACCGCTGGACTCCGGAGAGCCAGCGGCGGGACAGACAATTTCACAAATTCCCCCCGGCCCTCCTCCGGGGGTGGGAGAGACGATGGAGTCCTCTCCCGAAGAGCAGGAACCTTCCCCTCCAGGTCGCCCGTCTCAGGGTCGCGTCTTCCTCGACCTCTTGCCACCTGGCTTGGCCTGAGCGGGCTGGGCGCCGCGTCCGCGACCGGCACCCTGCTGTTTGGCTGGTGTAGGCTGCTGCTTTGCCAACTTAGCAGGGGCGGAGGACGACGCAGGCGGGCGCCCTCGGCGACGAGCGGGCTGAAGCTGTGCTGCCGGCGGCGGGGTGGAGGCAGCAGCGGACCGCCGGGGCAGGACGTGTTTGATAGCCTCAGCCTGCTTCTGGGCGGCAGAGAACTGCTGGGCGAAGCTCTCTACCGCGTCGCCGAAAAGGCCGACCTGTGATATGGGGGAGTCCAGGAACCGATATTTGTCGGTATCCCTCATATCAGCAAGGGTCAGCCAAAGGTGGCGTTGCTGGACCACAAGCGTGGCCATCGCCTGACCAACAGAACGTGCCGTCACCTTAGTCGCCCGGAGGGCGAGGTCCGTGGCGGCACGCAGCTCCCCAAGCAGCTGCTGGTCAAGACCTCCCTGGGGCATTTCCATCAACGCTTTTGCCTGATGAACTTGCAAAAGGGCCATGGCATGCAAGGCAGAGGCAGCCTGTCCGCAGGCTCTGTAAGCTTTCTCTGTCAAGCCTGACGAGAATTTACAGGCCCGGGATGGGAGACGCGGCTCACCGCGCCAGCCAGAGGCCGTTGGACACAGTTGCATCGCAACAGACCTCTCGACTGGGGGAATCCGCGTATATCCCCTAGCCTCCCCGCCATCCAGGTTGGTGAAGGCGGACGAGGGACCAGGTCTCGCACGAACGCTATAGGGCGTCCGCCAGGACCTGGTCACCTCATCATGCACCTCCGGGAAGAAAGGCATCGGGGCGGGGCGCTGGGGACCAGCGCGGGCCGCCCCGAGGTACCAATCATCGAGCCGAGAAGGTTCGGGACACGGTGGAGGGTTCCAGACGAGCCCGACCTTCTCGGCAGCCCGGGAAAGCATAGCCGTCAACTCAGGATCAGGCTCGGACAACGCTACGGTCCCGGAGGGAGGTAACGCAGCCGAGTCTTCATCTCCCGAGGACTCTGGCTCACCTTCCGATGCCGCGATCGACATGCAGTCATCCGCCGGTGCTCCGAAAGAAACGGCTGGTCGCTCCGTAGAGGGACCAGCACGCTCAATCGGTAACACCACCGGTTGCAGTGAGGTAGAGGGGACAGGGGCCCGCGGAGCGGAGCTCGGCGGGGAAGCCCTGACCGTGATCCTCAGATCACCCTGCCTACACGCCGGCGCACCGTCACCCCGGCCGAAGCCAGAGAAAACGGCGGCACGGGGCATAGGGGAGGGGACCCCCGCTCCCTGAGAACCAAGGAACGAGAGTCTCGATCTCAACACTGCAATAGTCATGTTCCCACAGTGAGAACATGAACTATCCACAAAAGCTGCTTCAGCGTGCTGAACGCCCAGGCACGTGATGCAGCGATTGTGGCCGTCAGCGGGGACCAATGAACGACCGCATCCAGTAACGCACAGACGAAATGACATCTTGAAAAAGACGCAGGGTTCGTCTGTGAAGCTCTTTTAGGAGGGGAAAAATTCAGCTCTCTTGTGCTGAAGCACACAGGGAGTGTCACGATGTGTTCGGGTACACCACTCCCCGAACACAACGGAGGAACCGGCCCAAATCGCAACAGACCACAATGCTGGGAAATGGAAATTGAATGCTGTAAAAACAGCAGTTGAGAGCTTTAAGCTCAGGCTCCTCGGAAGCTCGCGACCTCGCTGGAGTGCCGTTGCACCAACACAAGAAAAAGAAATTTTCCTTTTTTTTTGGCTTGAAGAATTCACTGAAGTCTGAAAGCTGGAAACACACTAGATGGCTCCGAAGCGAAAGACAGAGTGCGATTGCATCTGCTCCCCTATTTATACCACCTGGCGGGGGCGGTGCGCATTATGCAAATATCGCACGCCAACTCCATTGGCCTGTTGTAGTTCACTCGAAGCTGATAGGGCTCTCTAGCGATATCCCAATTCGTCGGTCACTACTGACGTACGTCGAACGTGACCGACTGAAAGGGAACTGTTTTCAACATTGATGCACCAAATCATCATATTAGAATGATTTCTGAAGGATCATGTGACACTGAAGACTGGAGTAATGATGCTGAAAATTCAGCTTTGATCACAGGAATAAATTACATTTTAAAAATATATTCAGATGGAAAACAGATATTTTAAATTGTAATAATATTTCACAATTTTATCAAATGACTGCAGCCTTGGTGAGCATCTTTAAAAAATATTAAAAAATCTTATTGATCCCAAACTTTTAAACAGTGTGTGTGCAGTATATAATATTGATCATTATCACCACATAATGTAAATGTTTTACACCTGTTTTTCCATTATTATAAGACACTAATTAGCGTGACGGAACATTCTTTCATGTAGAATAGATCACAGATGCACGACTCCTCTCCAGGTAAACTCAATCTCCTGACTCAAATTAAAGATTCCTTTGAATTTCAAGCGCCGACTCAGCCACCCACTGAAAACGTCTCGGGTTACTTGTGTAACCCTGGTTCCCTGAATAGGGAACGAGACGCTACGTCATATGACGTTATGACGTCATATGACGTAGCGTCGACAGTTCCCATGAAAGGGAACGTCTCGGGTTACTTGTGTAACCCTGGTTCCCTGAATAGGGAACGAGACGCTACGTCATAACGTCATATGACGTAGCGTCGACAGTTCCCATGAAAGGGAACTGAGATGGCCTTTCAAACTTTCCTCCATCTGAATAAAACAGGCCTGGCTGAGTCAGCCCTCTCTACTGGGGAGATTGAATAAATGCTGGAGAGACTGTCTCCCAGATGTGAGGAGAGTCTCCAGCACCTGAGGTTCTCCCAGTATGCGAGTAATAAAGAGAAAAAACGAGTGCAGAGAAAGGTTCTCCTTTCCAAATGAGTCTCATCTTTATGCCTGAGGCTGTGTAACGCTCAGAGGAATTTCACATTTCATTTAAATGCAAATTTTGGGTTTAATGATGATCTGGGGCATCTACTCTTTTAAACCCTTGCATCTGCCGATTCTCTGGATCATATTTTTTAGGGCCATTCATTTGTCGTTGGTCTGCTCTATATTGCTTAGTTTAAGGTGACAGAGTTGAATATTTTCATTTTCACCCTGAAACTAACAGAGTTGCAACTGAGTCATGTGTCTCTTTTGCTTTGTAAATTACTAATTGCTTACAATTTAATGCCAGAATGTCAGTAATAAGCCACAAAATCACTGCGCACTTTGTTCACCATTGTTCTTTTAAAGAAAAATTTACAAACGTTGCCAAGACAAGTCAATTAAATAGCTTGTTTATTTTTTATAGTGTGCGCTGAATAAGAATGAAATGTTTTGTTAAAACATATGGACACGTGTCTGCTCAGGAATTGTTATGTAATATCTTACTGATGTCAGTCGATAGTGGTGAGTGCTGTAACGGGAAATAAATGATGGGAGATGAATTTCCCACAATAGCAGGTACAACTTAAACTGCACTCAAAAAACACTCAGCAAGCTGTTGCTCTTTAGAAGAGACATATTAAACCACTCCATGCAGCAATTACTGTGCAGTGACCACTAGTTTTTTGAACGGTAGGAAAAAAAAAATCAGCAATGATACTACTTAAATATCTTAAATATTATTTCTTTTAGACACTAGTGAGATCAAATTCAGAGCAAAATGGAGAGAGATTTTTTTCTCATGAGAAATAGACCCCAATAATCTCCTAATCGAGTTTCAGGAGAGATCTCAAAAATGTCACAATCTGTGTTCAGATCAACATACCAAAGTCAGAGATCTCAATATGAACATTTTTATTTTATCATTATATATATTATGCAGCATTCAGTATTCTGGGAGGGCTTCCATAAGCTATGATGGGAAGCATAAGATGACTCAGTAACAGAAAATTTGACCTAGATGAATAAAAACACTTGATCTGGATTTTAGAAATGTATGTAAATAACTTCAAGTGTGTTAATTCCTCTAAATTTCCAGGCCAAAACTGTATTAAACTGAGAGATATCCGTGTTGATGGGAAATAAAAATGCAAATTCCAGAAAAACTAAACATTAATATATGTTAAAATAAATAGATTGTAATGAATAAAATGAGATTTATTATATATATGTGACCCGTGCTGGCAAAATGAGTCAGAATGCGCACAGGCTAATTTCGAGATACAGGCAAAACCAGCAAAAAATGTCAATTTTGGTCGAAATTGAGGTTTTCACAAAAATGAGTTCATTAAGCCCTCGTCTAGCGATCCAAATGCTCCAAATAGCAATTAAACATCTAAAAGTATCTTTGTTTGTATGTTTTCTGAGAGGAGTACCTTTCCTTTGACCATGAAAAATGCTTTTTTTTTTTCTCTGCTCGCTTCTGGACAACTGGTGCTTCCCTCAGCACAAGTTTGGTATCGTTTTAAAGCGCAGCATTACAACATTGAGAATATTCAAAGTGAATTCTCGATGGCATGAGTCTGAACCAATGAAATGTGATTTTCAAACTCATGCTGATGTAAACAAAAAGATCTTACTCGTGCTGACTGACAGATCTGTGTATACACATACACAGAATTACAGTATTTCAAAAAATCTGTCTTGGCGAGTATTCACACAAGAGAACGTTTGGTTAACTGTTGGGGAAAAACATCTGATGTGTAACATTATATTAGATCCGTTTGATACAGAAGGTCTCAATATATAGGCGGTCTGTTTCATTAATGTTAATCAAACAATTGTGGAATCATGGAAAAAAAAAACTGAATATATATTTTTCCTATAGATATGGGTTTTGACTTGGTTTGTGTCAAATTTGGTGGTATTACCAGGGATTTTAAGATATGGTGATTTTGTTTTTGTAACCTTCAGAAAATTTTACCTCGATTATTCTCAAAATTTACTTTGCTGACTACGACTTCAAACAGGTGTAGCTCAGTCATTTTTTTGTCGGATTCCAACAAATCATACATCATTTTTAAGGTTTTTTAATAGAGAATGTAAGAATAACAATAACTCATTTTTGAAAATTTGCTCATTGCGACTCATTTTGCCAGCATGGGTCACATATAATAAAAAAAATATCTCAAAAAAACCTTCTAACAAGGTAATGCAAGCACATTATGTTTATAGAAAATAAATGCAATGCTATTCACCAACAATAAACAGCCTAGTAGCAGCTATAGGAATCAGATCTCTCTGGCATTGCAGACACTATGCTGAACTTTTCAGTGAACAAGGTAATTTTTCCAACCTGTGATTAAAAACAACTTCAACTTCCCCTTCTAGTAAAGTCCTGATAGGGCACAAATCCCTCCTTTAAAAGACATGCAGAATGTAGTCTAGGTAAATTAGCCAGTAACACAGAGGCCTGTAAATAGCCCTGCCTTGTGCCAAAATCAAGTCATTTCTCTGAGAACAATATAGTCACCATATCTAATTCAATAGTGGATGGTTTTACGATCTTAACACCCCCTGGTATTTTACGACCAATTACTGCCCGTCTGGATTCCTTGATGTATCAGAGGCTGAGAGCAGAGTCCAAGGACTCCCGTACTGTGTAGCGTTTCCTTTGCGCAAACCACAGTCACCGACCACACAATCTACTGTAGACCACAAGTTTATCAAAAATCATCTCTGGCTGTGTTTCAATATGACAGATGACATTCAAGGGCATCAAAGGCATGTTTGAATTGTTCAAACTTGACAGCCTTTTTTGTGCATTATATAGGCACATTTGAAGCATTCAAGCCTAGTGGGCTACCACTTCGGTCACTGAACAAATTTGAATCTCTCAAACCGTACCTAGACAGAATTTTTTTTATATAACTGGCATGTTAAAATGCCCAACAATGCTGCTTAGATTGAAGCTGAATGGGCTCTGAAACAGCCACTGACTGCAGGGACTGTATGAACATGACAAAATCCAGAGCGATGAAAAACTCAATACGAGACTCTAGTTGACGAATTATTCATCACAGCGGAGAGTAATTCTGAAAGCATGTCTTCTCAGTGGGTTTTAACTCAAAATGGACTGTCATTCTGTCCTCAAAAGCCCAGTGAAAAGCATTTCAGAAGTAGAAAACATGTTACTTTGCATCTTGGAGTTGCTTTATGGTTCCGCTGGTGAACACAAGTGTGTCCTTGCTGTGATAAACTTACTTTGCATGAACTCAAGGCAAGCTTATTTTGATCTGCATCCACTTTATGTATACGCTGAACTAAAGTAAATGCTTTCACAGATTATATTCCTCAAACAGACCCCAAAGTAAAAGCTTTAGTAATAAACTAAGTTTAAATCCCAGACTGGGATTGTTCCAAAGCTGCAATGACTGCCTTAGGCAGGCAGAGAAAATGAAATGCTGATTTGAAATGAGCATGCTGATTGTCTTGCATCTTAAATTAATAAAGCGGATAAAATGTACCAAAAAAAGCAATGCTCTTCCGATGTCCTCTGGCTAAATTATAACCTTGCAAAATGTGAGAATGAATGAGTGTCACATTCCTCCATGTAGGAGAACACACTCATATTACTATTCTGTTAACCAACTGAGGCTGTCCATGAGAGAGAGAGAGATCTGTTATTTGAGCCCTTTTATTACTTGCACTAAAGTGTAAAAGCAAGATTGATGTAATGTAATTCATGGAATTTGCTGAAATTAATTTCAGAATGTTTGCAGTCATCATTTGCATACCGCTCTGTCTAGGATTGCTAACTTTTTACCACCCAAATATGTAACAGGAAATGGAATACTGGTGATTTCAGATATATTGTTGCATAAATGAAATGTGGAGGACAATTTAAAAACTGGCTGAACATTTTAAAAATGTATTTTTGAGGTAATATTAATAGCAAGCTTCTTATGCAACAAAAAAAAAAAAATCACTTTTTGCATAATTTGACAAAATTATGCTTGATTGGATGAAAATATACTTGAAATGTAACTTGATTTTTCAATATTTTCATCTCAAGCATGATCTTTACTGACACTGTTGCCCCTCTGGTAAACAAGTGCAATTTAAAACTCAGGAAAAACTGATGGTAAAAAATAATTTGAAAATATCCAATAATGATTAGTGCTTATTTCATTTTTGTTTAAATTATCAACATTTTTTAAAGTTGCATTTTTTATAATGGAATATTTTACTGTAAAGTATCTGAAAAGCTGCTAAAATAAATAGGGGAATGGTAAAGTTTTAAAGAGAAGAAGAAAAAAAATCTGTTAGTTTTAGTAAAAATCAACAACTAAAACATGCAAATGTCCACAGTTGAAGAAACAAAACGCAATGTCCTGCCTAATACATGACAGTCTGCAACTCTGTGTCCCAACACAATTTAAGATTCACACAGATCCTACAAAATAGCATAGATTTGAGAGTTGACAATCTGTATGTGTCCTTATAAAGTTTAAGCAATCCTTTATTCTTCTTCACCAATAACTGTAATTATATGAAGGTCTTTTGTCATTTTCTGTCATTTCATTTCAGTTCATGGAGGGTTTAATAATAGCAACCATGTTTCTCAGCTCTCCAATCTACTGGGTAGATGGAAGAGCAGAGATCTCAATTTGCAGGCATTCAAGGTGAGCTCCTGCCATTTTCATACATCAGTGAACGTGAAGAACCACTGACGTCAGTACAGATATTGCTCTAGCCAGCCTGTCTGAACTGAGATGGTAGACTAATCCTAGAGTTGTCAGTGATATTCAGAGACACAATTTCAAATCAGTCCCAATGAAATTAGTATTACTGCAGATGTGTACAGAGAATAACTTCCGAGGTTAAAGGGTTAGTTCACCCAAAAATTACATTTCTGTCATTAAGTACTCACCCTCATGTCGTTCCAAACCCATAAGACCTTCGTTCATCTTTGGAACACAAATTAAGATATTTTTAATGAAAAAGGTTTTTTATCCTCAATAGAAAGCAACAAAATGACCACATTCAAGGTCCAGAAAAGTAGTAGAACCTGGAAGTGCTGCAACGAAAATAGCATATGAGAATGACAGGGGAGAGACGAATTTGTTGAATAAAGTCGTTATTTTTGTTTTGTTTTGCGCACAAAAAGTATTCTCGTCGCTTCATAACTTTAAGGTCGAACCACTGTAGTCATGTTGACTATTTTAACTACTGTTGTTTTTACTACTTTTCTTGACCTTGAATGTGGTCATTTTGTTGCTTTCTATTGAGGATAAAAAACCTCTCAGATTTCATCAAAAATATCTTAATTTGTGTTCTGAAGATGAACGAAGGTCTTACGGGTGTGAAACGACATGAGGGTGAGTAATTAATGACAGAAATTTCATTTTTGGGTGAACTAACCCTTTAAATGAATGAATCTTTAATTGAGTATGACCAAAGAAGTCACTGTTACTACACCAATGAAAAAGACGACAAAAGATCTCATCATTGACTGCTCAATCCCATGAAGCATTGCAAATGACGTAAGTCTCCTTACACTCTCACCGCTTGCTTCAACACAAAATTAGTGATGTTGTGATTCATCTCAGAGATGGTTGGTTTGATTTGAAACTCTTTACTGAAGAATTTACTGAAATAGAGAAAATGAATGAGAAAAATACTTCCAGGACAAAGACAGCTGAAGAAGTGGCAAATCACTGTAATGCTCTATTGTCTGCTCGAGTCTACCAGCGAACCTCAATGCTTTTTGACAGAGAATTTGCATCTTTACAAGAATATTCTGAAAATGAATTGTCACAACAACGTACACCAGAATCGCAGCCATAAAAATACTAGGTTGGACAAATGCATGAATGTAAGAAGGAATGTGTCAAGCTATCAACACAGTTGATTGTCCTTTTGGTTCAGAAATAATTGTGTTACATATATATAAAAAAAAATGTTTTCTTTTCAATTAAGGGTATAGCGATCAAAGCAGCAGTGCAGATGGCACTAGGCGATCTATTTTAAAGCTTTAGTTCTACATGTTAGACTAGAAAACCTTTACCTTCTTTAGAATTACCAAAGTAAACCCACAAGAATTTCTCTCTTTTTTAATTGGATTTATAAAGTAGAAGGCCAAATGATGCAATTTAGGTCATGGACAATAACGCAAGGAAGAAAGTGATGTATGAAGCGGTAAACACTGGTTTCATTTATTTCATTTACAACATAATGTAATGTTTGAAATATCATGCCGAGTTCACAAGGAATTATTTTTCTCTATATTTCCTTAGAATTACAATGATGTATAGGGATGTGTGGAACAGTAAAAGCTTCTTTTGGGTCGTTTGGGAGTATTTTCTTCCGTCTTTATTGTAAAACGACATTGTAAAAATTCTGGGGAATTCATGTTTGTTTAAGTGAACAAAGCAAAAAGCCACTCTGCATACCCCTTTTGTGCCGCTTCCAAATGGATTTAATGGATGAAGCCCAGGGGGGGGGAAGCTTGGGGGAATCCATTTTCACGTTGTGAAGTGGGCTTTAGCTCTAAGTGTTTATTTTCTGGAGTCAGCGGGTATGGAGGACGTGGTGGCATCTCATATAGGGGTTATAAAGCTGATGCACTTCTGCCAGGGTAAACTATGATGATTTCTCTCTAGCCTTTCTTCAGAGGTAAATACTTCACAGTTTGGTGTCTGGGATTCATGCACTCCTAGTCTAAGTGTCAGATGCGGAGCTTTTGGATTGCAGCAGACCTGGAATTCAGACTCTGTGCAAACTCGTGTGGAGAGCAGACGCAGCGAGAGGACTTGGATGGATTGCGAAGCGCTGTTTTTGTTAGAGTTAAAGCCAGTGTGCTTCATCTGAGCTAAGAGGAGTTTGCAGAAGCAAAACGATGTGCGACGGCACTTTAAAACAACACACATGGATCAGGTACAAGCAGCTGGAGGTGCCGGATTTATCAGTCAGGTGGCAAGCTGCTCACTAACTCTTAGTACAATACCCCATGGCAGGGATTTACATATCGCCCTGAAATAATGACTTTTCTTGGAATCAGCTGAGATAATGTCAGCACACTGCTCTGCATGCATTAAAATTGCAATGCACAATGCATGGAAAATAAATTAGACTGTTTGCACAGAAAGGTCACCTTCAAGAAAGAGCAATTCATGTTTAATCGATTAATTAGCATACGTGAACATAAACCGGTTCTTGCATGGAAACAGAAAAGGCGAAAACCTTAGTAGAATATCAAGTTTGCTTTCTTTGGAGAAAAAGGCAGCTTTATGGAGCCTTGGCAGCAGTAAAACTACTTGTAATAAAAACAACAAGCGTAATTATTAAGGTCTACTGGTATTATGCAGAACAAATATTATCCTTACTGTGTCAATACCCTAATCATGTCAAACACTCATTGACTTCTGCCTCTATAAGTCATCTCTGATACTTCTGCAACTCTGCCTCCCCACCATGCAAATTAAAGTAAGATTTACATTTGCATTGGTTACGGCAAGACAAATTGATCTGATCTAAAGCATACGGAACGTTTTAACATTCCCGAACAAACTGTATATTTCTTCTATTGAGTCCAGAGACGGCTGACAGATAAATCAGCGTCATGCTCGGCCACATTTACGCAAGCCAGGAGAGCATGCGGAAGCGTAAGTGCTCCGTTCCTGGGTTTGTTTTCTGTCCACCGGCAGGCGAGAGCTGACAGCAGCAGGCTTGTTTTTTTCAAATCTCCCAAGTAGCCTCATATCGGTGTTGTCAGGCAGTTCGCTGCACGAACAAAGCAAGACTCTAGTTAATGCTTATTTTTGGTTAAAATAAAAATCATTGTGCAACTCTGGAAAAAAACTCCTATTGTGTTTTATAAACAAACCTAAAGTGCATTTCCTGAACTAATATGCACACTGAAAATCAATGTCAGATGCCTAATTGTCTAGTTTTGCATCTTTGTTACTATTGATTTCCATTAAGCACACATTCAAAACAAACTCAAGTAGTATCTTGGAAAATGGCCCAGATGCTACCAAATATGTCCTATCGTTTCAGTTCACGGAGTGGATGTTTGAGCAAACGAAGCCAAAATTCAAAACATATGACGCCTTAGTACACACATTTGGTGAAGAACAAGAACAATTTGAAATAGTTAAAATAATAGCATAATTGTGTCCATAAAGCAGCTCTGTTTAGTATGTACTCCAGTGCTGATGTCTCAGAGCCACTGTAAAAAATTTACTTTCTCAAAAAATAACTAACTAAAGCCTTTTAGTCCCTCTCAAAGTGCAGCGTTGGTAATAACAGTGCTTTCGTGGCTCCAGCACTGCAGGAGATGGTCTGCTGTGATCTTCTCTGATATGCACTGTAATGCTGGTGGACATCATAAGGCTAATGAAGACAACTCCAGGTGTTTCTGTGGGTTCATGCCTCCCGTGTGTCCCACTCTAATACCATAGCCATCAGTCCTCTGATATCTCACACTAGGTGCCCGAGCCCCGGGATTTTTTTCAAAGCTGTACTGTAAATTACTGAGAAACTGTGATAGGAATCTTGTTCAGGAACATCAATAACCTACAGGACAAGAAGGCTGTTAAGGTTAAGGACACTCAAATATGTACGCATGAATATGTATGCATACCCTAGTAAAAAAAACCTATACCAAAATACATTTATTTCTCAAATCCATTAACATATTTATTGACATATCACTTAAGAATTACTGATATGAAATTATAGTACAAAATTAGTTGTTCCAATACTAGAAAAAATGCTGGGTTAAAAACAAACCAAGTTGGGTTGAAAATGGACAAGCATTTACTTTAAGCAAGTAATACATTAATTTTTACACAATAGTTGTGTTAAATAAAACTACCCAGCAGGTTGGGCAAACATTTAACCCAACCGCTGGGTTATAACAAACCAATCGCAGGGTTTGTCCATTTTCAACCCAACAAGGGTTGTTTTTAACCCAGCATTTTTTAGAGTGAATTTAGCAGACTTTAAGTATACCAGTTTAGTATACCAAAATACAATTGCAGGGTATTTATATTTAGCAGATAAATCTGTAAATGTATTTGTAGTACACTTAGCAGCACAAAATAAATGTATATCAAATACATTTTACTAGTTTTTTTTTTACAAGGGTATATGTTTATTAAATATGTAAAATGCATTAACTGTAAATAGGGTGATTCTTCTCATATTTTACAGCATATTAAAACACCTTCATAGGTTTACAGCATGAAATGTTCCTTAGTAACATGTGACACATTTAATTACATGTTATAAACCTAATTCTCACGCTGTTCTCTGTGATTCCAAGAACAACTATGGGTTGCAAAATTTTGTGTACATTTTAAATAATTACAATAATTAGTAAAAGTAATACATTAAATGTATTATTAATAGAAATCTGTTTATTAACCCTTTTAAACCGGGTGTGTCGACGCCGATGCATCCAACCAAGCTGTATTCATGTTACCGTTACTCTTAAACCGTTTCCGCTATCATAATAACCTAAATTGCTGCAGACAGTAGACAACATTGGCTTTTCGGCAATAAATGGGCTATTACGGTAATTTTGTGCATTCTGTCAGCAAATGGCAGCCGCTTTCGGGGAGAGGAGGATTTGAACGGAGAGATATGGAGCACGGCAGTTTAGGGAGTTTTGGATCTCATTAATAATAGAAGAAACAAACAAAAACATGGCGAAGGAGTACACAGGCGATTGGGATGACTTTTTAAAGACTTGGGAGGAGGCTAAGCAAGACTCTTTCGCATTTGGTGTTTGAATCTGTATAATATGTCTGTGCATGTAAATGTATGCGTGCATATGTAGGGTGAATTCAGGGTGATTGGGACACTTTTTCGAAGTCATCTCAATGGCAAAAAGTGACCCAATCACCCTGAATTCACTCTATATGTGTGCGTGTATGAAAAAAATGTCTCCTGAATGAAAACTGTGCAACCCAGTGCCACAAAAAGACTGGTATATATGCAATATAGTTGAATTTTCAGGTTTGAAGTGTTAGATTCTTTCGGAAAAAAAAAACAGAAAATTTTCTATTTACAAACTCACCATACTGGTCAGTAACTGTAATTTATTGAAAGCCATTTGTTTTCTGGAAAAAAATGACACCTTGCACTTGAAGATAGCACATTGTGTGAGGATTTTATAATAAAAAATAAAAAAAAAAACATAATATGTGAAATATTAACTTCAGGTTCTAAAGGGTTAAAAAATAATTTTGATAAACAGACAAAGAAATGAGACGAAACTCAACCCCTTGTTAACATAGAGAGAGTCGTGATGGCAACTCATTAAAACTTCCTAAAAGTCTTTCTAATACTGCAGTAATCTAAACACTGAGAAGACCATTAACGGTGCTGTAACACATTGTGATTGACAGCAGTGAGCTGGATCTTCAAGTTTTTTCTGAGACCAATTAATAATCTTTCCTCTACAAGCTGTTCAACACCAGGGACTGAGAATGAAATCACCCCAATCACTTCGGTTACCCAAACTCATTAATCCTTAAAGATTACTTATGCCAAAATCGAAGCATGTTCAACATGGCTCCCAATGAAAACGCAAAACTTTATTCAATGGATTTACACCTTTGGCCCAGAAAGTGCTTAGACAAAAGAGAAAATTGATTAGGAAGCTACAGGAAACGTAAGAGAGCCGCATGTTTGCATCATGCAGCCGAGCTTCACCTTTGTTTTAAGGCTCTGCACAGGGCTCTAATGCAATGTAAAAGAGAGCTTATTGATCTTCTGGCTACAGACCTATTCTAAGCCATCTATCAAAACACATTCGTTCCATGCTTGGCACTCCAATATTGACCGCCGCATTCACTATTGCATAAACACAAATTGACCTAGGACCCCTTTGGATAAGTGATGAACTCCTCTCATTGCTAACGGTCCATATGTCAGCACAGAGGACTCGTTTCTGCACTCTTTTTTAGGACACACTACACCCGAAGCATCCCACCAGAGCTTTTCTGAATTATCTGTATTTGTATTCGGGTCATTGACGAATAAGGTTTTTAAAAGTGTAAAAAAACATAATGGAGATATTTTATTAAGTGTTAACAACGAGATTATGTGGTTTTTATAATCAATTAACACTGCTTTTGTTATTTTTTACAAGATGGACAAAATTTGCCACCAAAAAAGTCATTTGGTGTAACCAAAATTTCGGTTTTACCGAATGACACTTTTGGTTATACCGAATGACGATATTTTCAAACAATGCTAACAGGCTGTTATCTAGCTAGCTAACAAAAGGACAATCAAACATTTTATATTTAGTACAAGTTTTTAAAATATCACAACAGGCTTTTAGGTTTTATAGCGGTTGTACCAAATGACCTGATGTTTCGGGACATGCGTATGAGCAAGTGAAAACATGAATTTTTCAAATAGTTAAGTGAGAGTTAGTTACTGTCTGAATGATGTCACATCCTGTAACATGATACTGACCGCATGACTTGATCCAAAATGGTCCCTTTATATTGGTTACTCCAAATGACGTCAATGAAATAATTTTTCCGGACATTCTTTCTCATAACAAAGCAACGACTTCTACACTTAATTTTAATAACATGTTGCATGTTGATATATGATGTTATAAAATCATGCCAGAATAAAAAATATATACATTTATTTCATTTTAAGATATTTTAATCACAAATGAAATGGCTGTATTGACCTTTGAATGGTTAAACTGAATGACACTTCAAAATCTTTAAAATACCTTTATATGTAGCAAAATAATTTTGGATTCAATAAAAGAGATCTAGTTGTACTACCTTACATACTTTGGATGTCATATCTTTGTTTTTTATTATTATTATTAAGGCCTTTGGACAAAAAAATGACCTGTCACATCATTGACCCGTTCATTTAACATAAAATGAAAGCTTTAAATGAACAAGTCACCTGCAAAATGCTGCAAAGAGCTCCCAATCCATGACAGATGATATAAGGTTTCAAAAACACCCCAAAAAGTTTTGCCTCATCTGACTGTGGTGAACTAAAAAAGCTGCTGGTTTTATCAAGTTGGGCTTTGGCATACAAACTTGAGATGAGTGCAGAAGATTTTTTGAACAGTAATTTCTTCTCTGGTATGTTCACATACATGCCTGTCTCTTTAGGTATTTGCCTTTATCAGGGTCTTACACATTTGGTTTGCTTAGCAATTGCAAGAAAATTAATAAAATAAAAACCTTTGAATTCTGAGAAAACTTCAGTTCTTTGAAAGCTCCTGAAGTACGGCATTATGCATTTATTATTATACGTTAGCTGTACACTAATAGAAACAAACAATGCTGTTGGATTTCCTTATTTGAACACTATCAAAGTCAAAGGTCAAAGTCTTTAGACTTAAGAATGATTAAGTCAGACTTATTAATATCAACAGATCTTTTTCTGAAAGTCAGGGCACGACCAAGTTCATAAACACGTAGTTGGGAGCATATTCTCCGACAGCACCAGCCAAAGTCTGTGTTTGTTTTATAGGGAACGGCGCTGAAACTCGCACCTGATTGTCATCTCATTGATTGGAACCTCAAACTGAAATTACCCTCTTTAGAGAGCTGATTATTCCACAAGTTCACATACTATTACTGGCACTCGCAAATAGATTATGAACAAAAACACGCTCTGTGACTTGGCTCACAATTTAAGTTACATTCATAACAGATTACAGTTATTCAAAAGGGTTAAAAACTTTCCATCGCCACACGTTTACAATCATTCATATATCAAAAACACAGACAACTCTATGAAGTGTTCATTACTCTCGCTCTCTTTTCTACTCTCTTCTCTCTCTTTCCGCGCCACTGGAGAAAGCTTGGTGATGGAGAAAGAGCGCTTTCCAAATGTGACAATCATGAAATTACCTTGCCATTAAATTTACCGAACTGTCAGCATCTAGCCAACACAGCTGATTATGTTGATTATGTTGTAAGCCACTAAAATCCACAGTAAAACTCTGAACAGAGCAGTGAAACTACTTAAAAAAATAGATCTTGCTATGCAAAAGCTTAAGCTGTATTCAGCTAACAACAATTTCAACAAAATGATAACATGATGCTTCATCACAGCCTCTTAATTTTTAAATACGATAACGCATCAATATTTAATGGATGCTTTAATTAATCCACACTTCAAGCACCTGAAAGTCACACCACCTTGGGTCAGTCAAGTTGCTTCTTGCACCTTTGGGCAAGGTACACAGATCCACTCTGTCCTTAGAGACCATCTGAGTAGATTACATAACGATATGTCAAATATGAATATGACATTTGTATTTATGAATAATAAATGATATTCACAGACATGGGAAGCACTAACAGTGTTATTTCCAAGCCACTTGTTGAAATTTCGTGTACAAAATGAACACAAAAATGTGTTTCGCATGTGTATTTTGATTAAGAACTGAATGTAGCCTAGAAGTTGTTTCTCATTAGAATATTATTGAACGAAATACCAGAGAAGTTCATAAAAACATGCTTCATATCATCATAAGAACTGAAACTGACAAATGTGAGAATGTATTTGTCTCTCAGTTTAGTGTGATTACTGTATATAAAAGACTGTAAGATAAATGAGCGCATAATTTAGTAATATAACTCCCATATAAGGACACTTTTAAGCAGTGTACGATTCACAGCAGCCCAAACATTTCGGTGTATTCATCTTTAGCACAGAAATAAGTGAATAGTTTTCAGGGATTCAGGGAAATTATAAAGCGCTTTAATGATGAATGAATCACTCACCATTTCTGTGAGGAGCACGCGGGTCAAAACCATGGCACGAATCAAAATCCTCCTCAGGAAATTTACATCCTCGCATGGAAGAGAGTCTCTTACAAGAAAAAAAGACTTTACCGGGTTCACGAATGGTCCACTGTCGGTGGTGGGCACAAGTTGTGGGAGTTTAACGTGTGACGGTTATGTCAGCGCAAACTAGATACGCGCGTGAGAAGCGCGCGGGCAGTTCCGTGGCTCAACGGTCAGTCCGACAGAACCGAGCGCGAGCGCCCTGCAGTTTCCACAGGGAAACGCAAACTGAAGTCTCAAGTCCCTCCTCTTTCACACCACTTCCACCTCCACTGTGTCTATTGCCCTTTTCAAGAAACTCGTGTCCAGTGTCGTTGTCATATGTACAACAACATTGTAGGAAGCGCGCGCGTTTATGTTTCAACTAGGCGTACACGTGATATCGAACGTTTAAAAAACGGGGTCTTTTAATAATCTTGCTTACAACGAGAACGCATAATAAACTTTCCCCACTGTACAACTAGATACATATTCTATACAAACTTATTTGTGAGGTCAATGAAAAATAAATGATTAATAATGATCATTTAGGGGTTTTTGTGAAACTGAGTTGCTCATGAGGGTCTGCTATTCATTAGCTCATTATAGGTAAGCATCAGCTATGATAGCTTTATATACGTTCTTACTAAATATAAATATATTTATTTATAACATGAACGTGATATTTACCATTACCAATAAATGTAGGTTACATAGATAGATTCATTTTCACAATTGTTGGGGGTACTAATTCAAATGCCTTTTTTAATGTAAAAAGTAGCAAATTAAATGTGAAAAATTCTTTCATATAATGAAACCTTGCATTTGATTAGTCTTTCCTTGAATAAAATTCAAATGAAGATAAAATATAGAATAAATATAACATTTTAAATACATTATAAACTACTTATAATATAGTCGTAATGTTATAACAATGCACACTTTCAGAACAAGCGGGCATTAAATATTTCACTTAGAAGTGGTATTGAGGAAGATAAAGACAATAAAGGAACTGAAACAGCACACAGTTGAACAGAAACTGCAATGAGACATCAATAATTCGCATGTAATGTCAGTCTTTTTTTCCCTATTGTTGTAGGTAAACATGGATTTGCTCTCAACTCCCTTGATCCTCTCTAACCTTTTTAATCCACCTGTCTCACAACCTCTGTCAGCTTCTCTAATCTATATATAGTTTCAAAAATATATAGACATAGGCTATCTTTGCTCATAAAGTGTGAAAGGCCAGGTCCAACAACTGTGTTTACATAGCCACATTATGTGACAAAACTAAACTATTAAAAAACTTGCAGAGAAAACATAGCTGTAATAACCAACCCTGATGAAAAGACCAGCATATGTTGTGATTTGACCAGCATAAACAAACCTGAACCAGGAAGGATATTCGTATTTATCCAAGATGTTTTTAAAGCAGGAATGGGCTTTATATATATATATACACCGATTAGACATAACATGAGCAGTGACAGGTGAAGTGAATAACACTGATCATCTCTTCATCACGGCACCTGTTAGTGGGTGGATATATTAGGCAGCAAGTGAACATTTTGTCCTCAAAGTTGATGTGTTAGAAGCAGGAAAAATGGTCAAGCGTAAGGATTTGAGCGAGTTTGACAAGGGTCAAATTGTGATGGCTAGACGACTGGGTCAGAGCATCTCCAAAACTGCAGCTCTTGTGGGGTGTTCCCGGTCTGCAGTGGTCAGTATCTATCAAAAGCGGTCCAAGGAAGGAACAATGGTGAACCGGCGACAGGGTCAAGGCTCATTGATGCACGTGGGGAGCGAAGGCTGGCCCGTGTGGTCCGATCCAACAGACGAGCTACTGTGGATCACAGTGCTCAAGAAGTTAATGCTGGTTCTGATAGAAAGGTGTCAGAATACATATGGGGCTACATAGCATAGCCATGCTGACCCCTGTCCACTGCCGAAAGCGTCAACAGTGGGCACGTGAGCATCAGAACTGGACCACGAAGCAATGGAAGAAGGTGGCCTGGGCTGATGAATCATGTTTTCTTTTACATCACGTGGATGGCCGGGTGCGTGTGCGTCGCTTACCTGGGGAACACATGGCATCAGGATGCACTATGGGAAGAAGGCAAGCCGGGCAGAGGCAGTGTGATGCTTCGGGCAATGTTCTGCTGGGAAACCTTGGGTCCTGCCTTCCATGTGGATGTTACTTTGACACGTACCACCTACCTAAGCATTGTTGCAGACCATGTACACCCTTTCATGGAAACAGTATTCCCTGGTGGCTGTGGCCTCTTTCAGCAGGATAATGCGCCCTGCCACAAAGCAAAAATGGTTCAGGAATGGTTTGAGGAGCACAACAGTGAGTTTGAGGTGTTGACTTGGCCTTCAAATTCCTCAGATCTTAATCCAATCAAGCATCTGTGGGATGTGCTGAACAAACAATTCCTATCCATGGAGGCTCCACCTCACAACTTACAGGACTTAAAGGATCTGCTGCTAACATCTTGGTGTCAGATACCACAGCACACCTTCAGGGGTCTAGTGGAGTCCATGCCTCGACGGATCAGGGCTGTTTTGGCAGCAAAAAGAGGACCAACACAATATTAGGAAGGTGGTCATAATGTTATGCCTGATCGGTGTATATATATATATATATATATATATATATATATATATATATATATATATTCCCTCACAGTCTTGTCAACAAGACCTTGTTTATGCGGTAAACAGTCAAGAGGGCATGAGAACTGGAGGTCTCCCTATATTATTTCCTGGAGGAATTAATGATATGTTTGAAAAGACTTCATTAAGACAGTATTTTTCCATGCCCTAAGTCTCACACACTTCCTTTTCTCTTATTCCAGTGATTTCTCTGCACGACTGTTATTGCTGTCGAGTCCAGTCATCAGCCAGACAGAACCATTATTATGCCTCTAGTACTCCATCTTGCCATATATAAATGGAAGGCATTTACTAAATCAGGCTTGTGTGCCGAGTCTGAGCATGCTCTCCTTACAGTAGTGTTCAGTTCACGATATGTATTGAATGGAACTATGAATAAGCCTTCACCTTAGACCTGCTCTATACCGTAACGCATTCTCTCACACAAAGTATATAATTCAATTGCATTCGGATCTTTCTGATCTTTCATGCATAGAGCCAAATTACTTAGGCACCTTTTCATTGTTCTTGTGAAATCTCACTCCCACTCCTCCTACAGAGTGATAGAAAAATTGAAAAAGATTCCTCTTCAAAACAGTCACTTTTCTGTTCTGCATCCTGGCACAATGCTACTTGCGTTACTACAGAAATGTGCAAATGCTGGTATTTCTCTTCATTATGGAAAATAGGTCGACTGCTTCCCTCTAGGTATGTGTAAAGGGTGAATGAACAGCCAGTACATTCAAATGTTAGTCATACATCTTTCATGATTGTGTGTGCACCTGTTTGTGCTGACGTGAAGTATATATTTAAAGTTTGCTCTTAAACCATCTTTATGCCATTATACAAAGCAAATATGAACTGCTATAGACCAGAGTAAGTTTTAAAAATAGATTTTTTATTACAATAAATTAAATTAATAAACTAAAACCCAAGTTTGAAATAAAGGGTTTCCAAATATTCCCAAAAATGACTTTTTGCAATGACTTTCAAGATGATAAATTTCAAGATGAGTCTTAATGGGTTTTGTAAGCTTTGAAATGAATGCCAGGTTAAGGCCAGAAACATCTATGCAAGAACTGTATGTGGATGCAGATATTTCTAGCTACACAAGCTTTAAGGAAGCACAATTTTTTGTTATATTAGTTACTTTTTTTAATTTGTCTGTATCAACTGATGTTAGATATTTAACTGTGCATGATAAATGCAATTAATTTATTTAGGGGGAAAAAAAGTAATATCGGCCATTTACCAGTTATCAGTCTTACATGAAAATAATTATCTGCTTATTGTTATCACCGGAATTTTAATATCACTGCAAGCTTAATTTCATGTGTCATTAATATGCCAGGGCATAATTCATACCACAATGCAAGTACATACTCCATTCTCAGCTTTGCTGCTTAGGGTGCTATAACAGTTATTATCATAAAAAGAGGGCACAACAGCCACAAAAGGGCATCATAAAATGACAAATGGGACACTGCGCCATTTTGGACTATGTCTATTACAGCCTTATTTTCTTTGGCATCTAATTAAAAAAGGTGTTAAAGGGATAGTTAACTCAAAACAAATTCTGTCATCATTTACATGACCATCAGTTCATGTTCATGACTTTCTCTCCTCTGCAGAACACAAAAGAAGATATTTTGAAGAATGTTGATAAGCTATTTGGGGACCATTGACTCCTATCACTCTAAAAATGTTTGAGTTAAAAACAACCCATTTGGCAACTCAGCGCTGGGTAATTATTGGACAGAACATATGCACAGCAAGTTAGGTTACACATTTTAACCCAACTTGTGCTCATATTGACTAAACGCTGGGCTAGTTTTACCTCATTAATGGTTATTGTTTCCATTTCCTTGTGTTACGTACAGAAGGGGACGGAGACACAGATACGGATTAACAGGTTTATTGAAAGGAATGCAGAGCGTGAACAGGATGCAGGTAAGTGAATGCAGATGAACAGAACTGAATGTTGAAGAGCTGGCACTGATACTTGACTGGATGATTCTTTCAGGGAGCGTGGATACCAGGAGACGTGGGAACGAAGACACACTGGAGAAACACTGGAGACGAGGAGACACAGGGAATCACGGAGAACGCTGGAGACAGGTAGTTCGAGAGCTAGGGAGTCCAGGAGGTAAGTGAACACAGGTAAGTGTCAACGAGACCGGACAGTGACTGTGTGAACTGGTGTGTCTTTTATGTGGCTGAAGTGATGAGAGTGGATTGGCGTCAGGTGAGGCTTGTTAGTATTCAGGAGAGGGAGTGCGATGTGATTGGGTGACTGTGGAGCCTGGCGTGTCTGTGACACCTTGCAGCAAATGTTATTTATATATTTAACTTAGGCTAATAAATGATTTAATTATATTGGTAATTAAGGAAATTAATGGACATTAAACAGTCTGAATCAAATAATTAACAACATCATAAAACATTTAGAAAATGACAGGAGCAAAAGGAGCAAACTCGGTATCAGTAGCCTACGGTTTGAACTGTCTATCCCACAGATGACGATATTCGCGTTTGCTGTGTTAAATAACAGCTTTATCTCACCTTCCGTTCAACGCGTGATACAAGCGTCGCTCCCATAATATTCAACGGAGATGTTCACGCTGTAAGTACGGCAGTTGTAGCTGATTTTAACCCTGGTTGTGTCGAAACGTGTCGCAGCCGTTGTCGTGTCTCTTGTTTAACGGGAGATGATAGGCTACTTCATTATGGCCGCGTCGTTTCTCTCGCTCGGTCTGCAACACAAGCGATAAAGCGAACTTAGCAGACGTGAAATTATGTTAGCGGAGCAAACAACAGTAAATGTTATTGGGTAAAACGTTGAAGCTACATACGTTTTTGTTGTAATTATTTCATACACAAGTATATACAGTTAACCTTAAAGGAAGATCACCTCAGGAAGTTTCTCTCAGGACAGGATCGAGAGACAAAATGACAGTTAGCAATCCAGTTTATTCCAGTTTAGCAAACTAGCAGTTGGTTACTATAACCCAGCAAGCGTGGTAGTTTATGAGAGGGTGCATCATTTCTACTGTCAGTGAAATTTAACCCAACACTTTGAAAATAACCCAACACAATGCCCCAACAGGCAGAACTGAGGAGTCTGGTTTAAAAAATAACCCAGCAAATTTTAGAAAAAAAAACTCCAAGTTGGGTTGAAAATGGAAAAACTCAGAGATTGGGTTTTAACCCAGCAAACGGGTTAAATGTTTGCCCAACCTGCTGGGTAGATTTATTTAACTCAACTATTGTTTAAAAATTACTGTATTGCTTGCTTAAAATGTATGTTGGAAATCAACATTTATTAATATGTTTAATAAATAAACATTTATTAAATTGCTTATTAATAAATGTTCACCTTTTGATTATTATTGTTGTCTCTATAATTATGTGTCTGATTTTTAATTTCCAACCTATTTAGGGTTCATTTTAAACCAGCCATTTAGTAATTTTTTAAACAATAGTTGGGTTGAATAAAACTACCCAGCACGTTGGGCAAACATTTAACTCAACCGCTGGGTTAAAACAACCTAATCACAACTTGGGTTGTGTAGCATTGTGTTAAAGTTTAACTCCGATTTTAAGGGAACACCAAATGTTCATGAATTATTGTTAAGTGATGTTTTAAGATAAAGTCTGGGTCAATGACTCTGTCCTTACATAAGCTTCTAGTTAATGTGGTCTCCAAACAACATTCTTAATGGATAATGAATAATGACTGACATATTAGAAAGGGCTCCATCTTTAGCTGCTTCCAGACACTACTTAGCACTTGACCCACATGTTTCACTGACTCCAAGTTAAAGATGTTGATATTGATGGCAGCCTGCTCGGTCATGCCCTTCCTCGCAGTGGCCAGTGTCAGAGCACATCGGTCTGATGCAGCGCAATTTCTTTGATAGACGCAATCAAGGGCTTGTGATTTGCTTGAGATGAGAGAAGTTAGTGGCTCCCTAGAGAGAAAGAAAAAAGGTCGGGGAGAGTAAGGGAAGAGATGAGGCTGAAAAACACCTCTCCAGCCCTTCTGCCCCTCCATGCTATTACCCGCACCTGGCTAGGATTTCAGAGAAAGAGTCTGCCAGTGCTTAAGGCAGCAAATATTCCCCCTGAACCATGAGGGTTTGCTGTACCCAGAGGAATCAAGTCTGATTCAGAAGTTATGCTGAGCAATATTATTGGCTTTAGGATCTCCTCGTACCACGTCTAGAAGGGACAAACAAGAATGGACTTAAAGCTTATTCGTTTAAATTTTTTTTAGACAGCTAAAATTTTCCATCTCACTGTACTTTATGAGCTCTTTGCTTACGATGCACACCGAGCACAAAGTGAAGACTAAACTGGATGATGTGTTTGTGTATTTGTCCAGACTATTATGTGGTTCTTTCTTAAAGATATTTAATGTCTCACCCAGACAAATGCATTTAGACTAGTGGAAACTGGCTTTTATCTTATCTAGATGACAGCTGTTGCATTTTTATGAAGCATCGACTTCACTTTGGAATTTGTATTGGAGAGCATTATTTTACAGGGTTTTTGGGGTATTTTGTGCAAGTTTATACGAGGACATGCTCACTACATTAATCAACGGTTGTAAGATTAAGGCAAAGTTTCTTTGGAGAGGTAAATGATATGCATGAGCTCTGAATTCCCACAGTGCATCTAAAAATGAGAAATTGGGAAAAATAAACTACTGTACACAAGCCTACCCGATGGACTCTGATGCTGAATGTTTGTATGAATGTTTGCTGCTTCTTACAGCCTGGTTGGCTTTGATCAACTTTTTTTTTTTTCACAGCTGCGTCCAGATCTCTGGTCTTTTGAAGCAAGCTGATCAACATCAAACAAATGACAGAAAAAAAAACTCGTCCTTTATAACAAATGGCCTCAGCTTCTCAGCATCCACCTACACATTGCTGTTTTGCCTTTGTTTGTGTGTCCGTCTGATCCAAATTGATGTCATTGCACACGCGGTGTGTGTCTGATACATGTCTGGATGCCAAATAGACCTTTTAGTAAATTGATAGGGGAAATTTGATGAACTAAGAATACTGTACTTGTCATTCACTCAAGTACAGAGGGGAGTCTGGCAGACCACTGTAATGAGTTATATTATTTTGCTGTTTGCTGTTGTCAAGTAAGGTATTGGCGGCCAGGAGTAAAGGTCTAATTAAAGTTTCAAATACAAAATCATTTATGTAAATGAAGCGGGAAGGGCACAAGTGAAATAGGTCGAGTGTCCTTTCTTGCAGTGCCATAGTAACAGAGAGAATACATAATGATATTTGTAAACTGGGAATTGAGGTTGTATCATGTATTTTATTACATGTTAACAATGAGATTATGTGGTTTTTATAATCAATTGACACTTTTTGTCATTTTTTACAAGATGGACAATATTTGTCACCAAAAAAGTCATTCGGTTTAACCAAAATTTTGGTTTTACTGAATGACACTTTTAGTTGTACCGAATGACGATATTTTCAAACAATGCTAACAGGCTGATATCTAGCTAGCTAGCAAAAGGACAATCAAACATTTAATATTTAGTACAAGTTTTTAAAATATCACAACATTTTCCATGTTTTATAGCGGTTGTACCGAATGACCTGATGTGTCGGGACATGCGTATGAGCAAGTGAAAACATTAATTTTTCAAATAGTTAAGAGAGAGTTAGTTACTGTCTGAATGATGTCACATCCTGCCACATGATACTGACCACATGACTTGATCCAAAATGGCCGCTTTATATTGGTAACTCCAAATGACATCAATGAAATTAATTTTTCCGGACATTCTTTCTCATAACAAAGCAACGACTTCTACACATGTTTATATATGGTGTTATAAAATCATGCCAGAATAAAAAAAAATATACATTTATTACATTTTAAGATGTTTTAATCAAAAATGAAATGGCTGTATTGGCCTTTGGGTGGTTAAACCGAATGACCTTTTGACACTTCAAAAATTTTAAAATAGCTTTATATGTAGCTAAATATAATTAAAACCTTTTGGATTCAATAAAAGAGAGCTAGTTATACTATCTTACATACTTTGGATGTCATATATTTGTTTTATAATTAGTATTAAGGCCTTTGGACAATAAAAATTACCCATCACATCATTGACCCATATATATATACATTATATACATAAAACTACAGTCAATAGCATAAAGTAATTGTTAATTGGCACATGATTTATGAATAAAAAAGTAATAATGACAAATTCTGTATTATTGTAGCTTATTTTATTGTAATATAATTATTTATTTAATTTCAATAGCTGTCTACAGAAACAAATGAGATATTATAGATATCTCTTTTGTGGTTTTCTTTTTTATCGGGTGTCATTTAATAGTTCAACATAACATTCTGTGAAAATTTGCAAGAAAATGTCATCAGTCACTAACAGAAACTAGTTCAATCTCATTTTTAACTTCCTCTTGATGCCACTTGATGTTGATTAGGGAGAAAGACAAAAAAAAACATATTCTGTTAAAAGATAATAAGCCGCATTCATTCACAACAATTGACAGAAATACCAGCAGAGAAAAGTGACATACTTGATTACTCATTCACTGCAGCTGCAGAGCTCGTGTTGTGTATTATGAAGTCTATGACAAATGCAGACTCTCACAGACTGTCTGTGATGAAGCTGAAATGCTTCAGTATTATTTGTGATCATTTCAAGGTTTTATTTTAACAGAAGGTTGTTTCTTTTTATATATTCGCATACTTGCAGCAGACAGGTCAATAGATTCAATGAGAAAAATAACAATCACAAGAATAAAATGTGCATGCAGTCACTCACGTCCGTTTAGCACACTAGAGTCAAAGCATCTGGAACACAATGTACAAGTTTATGCCTATAGAAATGCAGTTGCCTAGACTCCAACGCTTTCCCACTCATTTCATTGGCACATTCTGTTGGTGGGCAGCAATGCATGAGGATAATTAACTCTATGATCTAACTGTGCAAGAATGACTAAGATCTGTAAAAATACCTTCTCTTTATGAGGCTTGTTAGCTGCATACTGAGTTTACATAATTGTTCAAGAAATTATACTCACCCCACATGCACTTTTTAAAAGACTGCAACGAAAGTTTTTGAGGAAAACATTTCTCCATATAGTGGAGGGACCAACGAGTTGAAGGTCCAAATTGCAGTTTCAGTGCAGCTTCAAAGGGCTCTACACGATCCCAGACGAGGAATAAGGGTCTTATCTAGCGAAATGATCGGTCATTTTCTTTAAAAAAATACAAATTATATACTTTTTAACCACAAATGCTCGTCTTGCACTGCTATGCGATGCGCCACGCATTACGTAATCATGTTGGAAAGGTCATGCGTGACGTAGGCGGAAGTATCGCGGTAGGGCGAAAAACTCATTTTCATTTCCAACTTCAAAATCGTAAGATGTTGTTTTACCTTTTTTTGTAAAGGCCATTTGACTTATTCTTTGCATGTTCGCTTTGTAAACACTTGCTCTGTATTTTTAACCTGATTGCGTAATGCGTGGCACATCAAAGCTATAGCTCTTCTTTAAAAATAAAAGTCTTAATTTCTTTGGATGTCCTAACTATGGATGATTATATAGTTGCATTTTATTATAAGCCCTTGACCCACCAACTGAGAACCCAGAACTGTCATAAATCAAACATCTTAGAAATTCACCCAATTCAGTTTATGTTGGCTAAAGGATTTAATGTGTGTGTTTTTGTTCTCTTTGGTAGAAACTATGGGCCGTACACTTCCTTTTTGAGATGAGTTGAGGTCAGGGTCAGCACAGACACTCATAAAGCTTGCTGATTTTAAATTGGGTTTTCACTTCCACAGAAAACAGATAACATTTGCGGACAACATAGAAGCTGTAAGGGATGACAAAACGCAACCTTGATAGGGAATATGGTTGTAAATGCTGAATGAATATTTATCTATGAAATTATATGGTAGACAATGTGTTTTGTTCTGCTGAGTTAATTGGGTGTCATTTATCAAGCGTGGACAAACAACTGTGCTGATATAACAAGTGCACAGTTGTGCCAAAAGACATACAAAGAGATGTGACAAATTCACATGCAAGAGCTGTGTCTACACAACAAAAGGCTGGATTGGGTCCACAAAGAGGCTGTTAAGACCAAACGGAAACTTTCACACTGATAGGTTTATGTAACCGTTAGCTAATGTGAATACATAATCTGAACACTTAGAAAAAACACAATTTAACATTAGAGCATCTCATTCATACCCTCCATTCACAACAGATATCATACTGATTGAATTGCAAGTGCTTGAAGCATGTCTGTGAATGAATATGTTTCCAGAAGTAGTGGAAATGTGTGTGTTATTGAGCCAACTCAAGAACAACGTTGTGTAAAAGAGCATGACAATGGACTGGCATGTTATGTATGGGAACTAGAATAATAGAAAGGCTATGAAAGAGCGTATGTCATAATTCAGCTCTCAGGACTGAAAATGATCTTATGGCTAAAAAAAATCGCTCATAACTACTAAACCGTTAGGCGTAGGTGAAATTATTAGGTATTTTGGATTTTTTGGAAAACCTACTGTATTTTTGCGAACTAGTACTAGGTTTTTGCCCCTTTTTTTTTAACCAAACCAATGTAGCAAGATTCTCTGGAGTCTGATTGTCAATAATTATCAAAAACAGTTGAAATTTCGATTTACGGTCCCTATAAAAATGTATAAAAATGGCTATAACTCGTGAACAGAATGAGATATTTTCACCAAACTCAGCACACCTATGTAAGAACTCATTTTGGTCGCGTGAAAAAGGACGTGGCGACTGACCACTTGGTGGTGCTATAACATGGAAAAAACTTAAAAATGGCTATAACTATGCAACCCTAAGTCTGATTGGCTTGAAAATTGGCATGCAGTTTCTTTGTCCAAGGTGCCAAGACTGCCTTTGAGGACATTCATGTATCTCGAAAAACATGTCCGCCATTGGCCAATGAAGATTGAGCAGTTATCAGACAAGGTTAACGGAGGCTGATCAGAATGAAACTCACTGGGCCTGTTTGACTCATGGCCCTAGAGGCCTGTGAGAAATCTGAAAGGAAATCGGCTACCGGGGTGTCTTCGCGTTTTTCATGTGCGTAAAGGATCATGCAATTTTTCTACCATTCATACCACATTGTAGAACTCCTCATTCTGAGCAACTTTGCCTCTAGGACTGCTGCTGTCAATCGAATCGTTCATTAAATATTGGAGATTATTTCAAAAACCACCTTTGGCAAACTAGTCCTAGGTTTTTGCCTCAACCTCGATAAAACCATTGTGCCACAATTCTCGGGACTCTCTATTTTAGGTCAAAAATTATCAACAAAAAAAAAAAATATGTTGAATTTTATTATACCCAAAAGGTCTATTGAAAATTACTGGTCATTTAAATATGCAGTGAGATCATAAATATTAAAAAAAAGGGATAGTTCACCCAAAAATGAAAATTATCTCATGATTTACTCACCCTCAAGCCATAGGTGTATATGACTATCTTCTTTCAGACGAACACAATCGGAGATATATTTAAAAATATCCTTAGTCCTCCAAAGTTTATAATGGTTATGAATGGGGGGCCGTGTTTTGAAGCCAAAAATAATGCCTCCATCCATAAAAAAAAGTAATCCATACAACTCAAGGGGGTTAATAAAGGCCTTTTGAAGCGAAGCTTCAGTTTAAAACTTTATAAATTCAAATAACTTGCTTCCGGCAGACGACCGTACGCAAAATGCTCAAGTCGACTTGCGCCAAATGAGTAATCCTCTGACGCGATGTATGACGCAGTATGTAGTAGTATTGTAAGCTTAGACGCCTCTCACGGTTCAAACAAATAGGGCTGTGCAACAAATTTAAGCTCCTCTTCTCTTATATCAAAATCCTCCGACATTTCTTTTTAAAAATTGTCGTTTTAGACTTATAATCCGTGTTCGTCATTACGTGATGCATCAGGTCAAAGGTTGCTCTTCCGCCGCAAATCGACGCATTCTGCGTACGGTCGTCCGCCGGAAGCTAGTTATTTGAATTTATAAAGTTTTAAATATGGATATTTTTCTTACAAATCGCATCGCTTCGCTTCAGAAGGCCTTTATTAACCCACTAGAGTCATATGGGTTAATTTTTTTTATGGATGGATGCATTATTTTTGACTTCAAAACGCGGCCCCCCATTCACAACCATTATAAACCTTGGAGGACTAAGGATATTTTTAAATATATCTCTGATTAAGTTCGTCTGAAAGAAGATATATACATAGTCATATACACCTAGGATGGCTTGAGGGTGAATAAATCATGGGATAATTTTCATTTTTTGGTGAACTAACCCTTTAAGCTCCATTTCGGGGAGGAGACTGAGGCAAACTGAAAGCACCCTGTGCATAATATTTAGATAATTGTGAATTATAAAGCCAACCTTGCGCATTTTCTGGCGTATGTACAGTTTTATAAATCTGAAAACTTTTGTGCGTACGCACACTTTTAGGATGAAATCTATGCAAAGTTTTATTCACGAGGCCCCTCGCGGAGCTTAGTGACAAGTAAACGTTTGGATCATTTGTTTAAAGAGCTCCTTATGCTCTGTACACGCATCTATCATTTAAAAGACAACAAGAGTTATCGGTTGTGATCTCAAGCTAATTACACTGGCACCAGTTCAGGTCACGTAGCGTTTGCGTCTTTATTATATGCCTTTGTCAAATTCATTAAACCAAATGAGCCACCAGACTCTTCAGTAACAATGACTGATCAAATACACGGGAGCTTGGCAGGTTTTCAAATACATTTGCATATATATCAAAAGAGAGAAAACTAAACGTATGCCATTTAAATGATCTTGCCTCATATAAAACTAAAGAACACCTGCTCCAAATACACCTGAAACAACATCAAGACTCTTCACAGTTGAAGTCCTCTGACGCTCGACTGAATTATCAACTGAACTCCAAACACTTATTTTCTCATTTTTTTTTACAAATCAACATTTAATGTCTGCTCTTTGCTAGATTGGGAACATGAGGCTTCCACGTCCTCACCTGCATCTTTTAAAATTGAGCAAACATTGGGATGACTTTAAAGTAGCTAAACATACTGCCAGACTTGTTATCTCAGTGAACCGGCTGCCGCTACCGACTCTAGTTACTAATTTGTATTCTGCGTGAATGTTTCCTTGGAACCAAACCCTCTGGTGACACGGGTCAGGGTGGAGAATGTGAGCTGGTGAGACTCTGGTCTAACTTCATACTTACGGCAACCCAAACAGGACTGGTTAACATACTCGGAAAACACACAACTCTGCGAAAGAAATCTTTTCTTAAGTGACATTTTTTCCACTAATAATATCTAAGCATAAAGAAAAACACACTTCCAAGATGTAGCCTGTGAAAGCAAATCTTAATATCTTATGTAAGTTCGCTTTTCAAGAAATTCTTCTTGTTAAGGATGTTTAGATGTTTCTGCTGGTAAAAAAAGAGAACATTTTCTGCAGTGCAATTACACAAGACTCTCTCGAGTAGTACTGTGTGCTAATGCTGACAACAGAACATTAAAACCAATGAGTCTCTAAATTGTGCAATACGAGCAATAAGCTAAGTGCCTGTGAATGAAAAGTTTTGTGTGAGCGTCTTAAGGCATTTCAGAGGTTGTTAGCACTGTTGCTACTACTTGGCAGTTGGAAGTAGATCTTGTCTGTCTCTGAGTAAACAGGCTGACAAGACTAATCAGGCCGTGTGGCTTCAAACTGCAGGGGAGATGGAGAGGCCAGTCCAGACACTAGGCTGCCTGCATGTCAACCAACTATAACTGTGTGGAAAATACAAGCAGATTATATAATGCAATGGCTGGATTGTTGTTTTTGACTAAGTGCAGATAAAAGGAAATTAATCAAACCAGGACTGGTCAGAAAAACTGTACAATAATTGAGCCGAACTCTAAGGTCTGAAAAATGCAATTTGGTCCCCTCAGACGCTCAATACAGTAAAGGAGAGTGAGGTGAGATGTGTCAGTGGTAAGATGCATAACCCCCTTAATCCATCAAAAAATGCATAATTTTTGCCATGTGACCATAAATTAAAAATCATATCGACCTGCCTATGATGAACAGGCACTTGTGGAGAAAAAGCGATTTGCTGAAAACTATTTTTGAATGTCAGTAATTTTTTACATGGCAGGTAAAATTTTCAAAATTATGTCTTATATTATACAGTACAGTATATAGTAGTGTTGTAGTAGCCTACTCAAGACTACTTAAGACCATTTTTTGAAGGTCTTGGTCTTGTCTTGGTCTCGTCCTTGTCTTGATCTCAGACTAAAAGGACTTTGGATTTTATTTCAAGACCGGTCAAGACCACAACTGCAATTTCCGTTGCATTGTCTGATTTCTTTGTTAACATCATTAATTTGATTGGATGTACAACTTACTGCTTCAAATGCAGTCAATAACTTATTTCTAATTTCATTTATTTTGTTACTGTTGTGCTGGGTCAGAAATCAACAAGGGATAGTGTCAAAAATGTCAACAAAATTAATACAAATGCCCACAAATTTCAAGATATGATTGCAAAAAAAGTACTTGTATAAGATCTTGATATTTATATTATAACATATGATATTATTAGCAATTAAGCAATATTAAAAGAAAGAGGGCTGTTTTCACAAATATGAGCACAATTGCAAATGTAATATTGATTGTTCAATAAACAACATTTTATTTTTAAAACATTAATCTCAACATTATTTATGCATTTGTAATTGTACCAATTCAGATGCAACTTCTGTTCCACCTCTGCAGTGTAAAGATGAATTTTGTTGTTAGTGATTTAAATTGATTGGCTCTATATAGTATCTGATTATTCTAATTGTGATTATTGATTAAAAATAAGACATTTCTCAGGCAGTAAATGTGGATCTTCAGATGAATTTGAAGAGTGCTAGTCTGGTCTTGGTCTTGACTCGGTTTCGACTTGCCTTGGTCTTGTCTTGGTCTCGGTTTAGGTGGTCTTGACTACAACACCAGTATATAGGTCAGTAAGACCTCAAGGCTGCATTTATTTGATAAAAATTCAGTAGTAATATTGTGAAATATTATTATTACTGCCGCAGTTATGTTCATGGACTTTTAGTTTGTAATCCTTCATTTCCTGTGTTTCTTTGTTTGATCACTAATCTGTTACCATGGACCCTATCTATCATCCCAGCTGTTTGTCATTTAGCTCATCACCTTTGTGTATTTAAGTTCCTGCTTTTCACTTAGTGTACGTTTACACGACAACGATATGGTTAAAACGGAGAAGTTTTTCCTTTGAGTTTTCCGCGTACAGACGACACCATTGTCAAAACAATCCCCATTCATACGAATCTGTGAAAATGACTAAAACGCTGTATTCTGCTGGCAGGCCATTAGTTGGCAATGAAACACTATAGACTGAACATGTAATGCGCATGTGCATGACGTCATCATTTTCACAGATTGACGTTTTTGTTGTTGAAAACAGAGACCGTTTTCAAAAACTTGCACTTTGAAACCCGTTTTCAAAAGTTTGTGTTTTCAGGCCACCAAGACGCTGTTGTCGTGTAAATGAATGGCCAAAACGCATAAAAAGTTTTCCGTTTTTAGTTGAAAACAGTGTCGTGTAAACAGCCCCTTAGTCTTTGTCTGGTCACATTTATGTTATGGTGTGTTTCTCTGCCTTTGTTGGATTACTTTGTCTGTTTGGATTCCAAACTTCCTATTGGATTTTTATGTCTGACTTTTCATCAGTGTTGCCAATTTAGCGATTTTGTCACTAGATTTAGTGACTTTCCCTCCCCTTTTGAGACTTTTTTTCAAAAGTTTAGGGACAAATCTAGCAACTTCTTAGACAAACCTTATCTAGATTCTTATTTTGCCCACTGACCTATATTCAAATTTATATAGATAAATGAATTTGTCATTATGATGTCATCTAGTGACATTTAGCTACCAGTTTTAGCTACTTTCAATTGAAAGCAGTTGGCAACACTGCTCTTCATCTGTTTGTTTGCTACACAAACACACCTGAAAGTGTGACAATTACAATTTAAAATAACTGTTTTCTATTTGAATATATATTTTAAAATCTAATTTATTTCTGGGATGGCAAAGCTGTATTTTCAGCATTATTACTCCAGTCTTCAATGTCACATGATCCATCAGAAATCATTGTAATTATGATTTGCTGCTCAAGTAAGAATTCTTATTATCAATGTTAAAAATGCTGCGTTAAAAACAACCCAAGTTGGGATGAAAATGGACAAACCCAACGATTGCAGCTGGGTAGTTTTATTTAACTCAACTATTGTTTAAAAATGACTGTATTACTTGCTTAAAATGAACCCAAAGTATGTTGAAAATGAACATTTATTAATAAGTTTAATGAATAATAATTAAACAATAAACATTTATTAAATTGCTTATTAATAAATGTTCACCTTTTGATTATTATCGTTACCTCTAGTAATTATGTGTCTGATTTTTTTTAATTTCCAACCTATTTTAAGCCAGCCATATAGTAATTTTTAAACAATAGTTGGGTTAAATAAAAACTGCCCAGCAGGTTGGTCAAACATTTAACCCAACCGCTGGGTTAAAACAACCCAATCACTGGGTTTGTCCATTTTCAACCCAACTTGAATTGTTTTTAACCTAGCATTTGTATGCTGCTTAATATTTTGTGGCAATCATGATACATTTTTTAGGATTTTTTTTGATGAACAAACAGTATTTATTTGAAACAGAAACATTTTGTAACATTATAAATGTTTTACTGTCATTTTTACCAACTTAATGCATCCTTGCTGAAAAAACGTATTAATTTCTTACAAAAATCTGACTGACGCAAAACTTTTGAATGAAATATATATATATACTCCCCATCTGCACTTACACTTTACACTCTCTCTGCATAAAGAACAAGTTCAAGACCCATGGGTGTCCTGTCCCTGCTATTCATTCGAGACATCCTGTCCACCCACACTTACCCTTAATGTGACCATAATGTAAAGAACAGTCACTACTTAACCCTGATCAGGAATGTAAATGCACAATAGTAATGGACCAATCAAACTTTCCATCAGCGTAAAATGCACAAAGGCTCCTTTTGACTCCCTGCTGAGCACATATGTCTCTCCTTGAGGCGTCCAGTCTGAAGCACTCGCTCCTTTACCATCTCGAGGGGATAGGGTTTCTTCGATTGCACTTCTAAGTCCGACTTTCTCCTCACTTTCCAGCTAGACAAATATTTTGATACGCAGATGCAATCATTTTCGAAAGAATTGCAGGAAATGATTTCTGGAACTTGACGTGGACCAGAAGTCTTCAAAGTATCTCATGCTCATTGTAACATGTGATTAAACAGTCTATTGCTGAGAACTAGTAACATGATTACGGCGCAGATTATTCCCACAGACAAAGACTCAATAGTGTGTGTGGGTAGGTTGCAATGTAGGTGGATAGAGAGAAATGAAATGCCACCACCTGTAGATATCATTCATCTACGGTCTGTAAAATGAAGGAAAGTTGCATTATGAAACCTAGTATAATCATGAACTCTGCAGGGAGTGCAAAGACTCATTTTTCACACATCTCTCACACACTGATCTTCATCTGTCCTGCGGCAAATATTCACCATAGCTTGTGCTTGCCATCAAATCAGTTTATTTCTCTCCAGCCCTTTGTCACAGCTTTAGTGATTCAATAACATGTACTCATTACTTTTTAACACAATGTGCATGATTTCATTACCTTCAGAGCTTTGTTTAACCATCCAATCTATCTGATATCAATATTATGTGACTCTAATGCGAACAAGATGCAGAAGGAAAACAACCTTGCTGGGAGGCACACCGCGGAAAAGCAGTGTGTGTTTGTGTGTGTGTGCGGTGCTTGTTTTATGAGTAGGGGTAAATCTACAACCGCCTGAACAAGGGTCATGTCTTTACAAAAGCTACACGCGTCCGCCGCTGCCGGGCTGAGAAAAAAGTGTTTCTAATGTATCCCGAGCCCTTGAGACATAACTATTCATAGTCCATTCAGCCAAATGTCACTGATGCAGGGTTACGTACAGGCCAGTCAACTACTAATGTCTCGTTCCTTTAGCTTAGTCAAAGTGAAAAGAGCAGAGTGGAAATTGTGTTTTGATGAGGAACTTGCTGTTTTTAGGGCTTCACAAATGCAGATACCTGCCTGCTTCCTGCATGTCCTGAAGCGAAGAATATGAGTCAGACACTATTCTGGGCCTTTCTCGCTTGTTTTAGGATGCTTTTACACTAGAGCTTATAGGGCAGAGAGTTTGGTTGATGTGAAAATGGTTTTCTAATAATAGGCAAAAATGTTGTCTGGGGTTTGGTTCGCAGTTGTTATGAACACAACCGCCTTTAATAGCAAATTTCCAATGTAAGATGGTAAGGCAAGGAACATTAATATTCATGATGGAAGCTTGGTGGTCGGTAAAACGGCAAACTCATGAGCTCATTATGAGTTTTAGTGAAAAGGACAAATTAGGTACCCCTACAGCACTCTATTTTGAAAAGTCTAGTTTGAAAAGTTATATTCAACAATGCAATCTCATTTTTCACTCTTAATAGTCTATTTATAAATGCATTCTATCTACCACATATATTTCATTTCTGTAACCATAATGAAATTATGCTTTTAGCTATGAAACCAAACCGCCAGTAGGTGGCGGCAAATCACTTGTCTTAACGAGTGAGTTGTTGAATCATTCAGTCGAACGATTCGTTCGAAACGGCTGATTCATTCAGGGACAAAGTGAGGCTGCGTACAAAATCGCATACTCTCTTGAGTAGGTACTTGCTTTGAATAAGTAATTACTTTGTGACTGTTAAAAAAGTATGTTCTATATAGTATCCAGACGTGCTACATTCGCCATGTTGTCATTATCATGTGACAGTTGCATCGCTTCACTGTCATTCACAAATCCTCTCCCATGGCCTAATGGGATAGTAAAGTGCACATCGTATGCACACTTTAGAATCTTTCCGGAAGTAGTAGTTCATCCAGGTACTTTCTGCATACTCTTTTACACTGTGAATTCAGACATACTTCTTTTCTCATGTACTGTTTTTCACCTACTATATAGTAGGGAAGTATGCAATTTCAGATGCAGCCCAAGTGACTTATGAGTGAGTCGTTGAGTCATTCATTAGAATGATTTATTCAAAAATGTGGCTTTATCCAGTAATGAAACATTACTGTGTTGCTCGGATATGTGCAATGGCTCTACTGTGGATTTGTTTGGAATAATTTTCTTTGACAAAACAGATCAAAAACAGACAATATTCTGAGTCTAAAATGTAAGTCACCTAATATTATTAACTTCTTGATTACTGAACTGTATAATATCAATATGACACTTGCAAACGTGCTGATATTCGGGAAAACAGCACTCTTGCTTGTGTGGTATTGCTTAAAGGGATAGTTCACCCAAAAATGAAAATTTGATGTTTATCTGCTTACCCCCAGGGCATCCAAGATGTAGATGACTTTGTTTCTTCAGTAGAACACAAATGATGATTTTTAACTCCAACCGTTGCAGTCTGTCAGTCGTATAATGCTTGTCAATGGGAACTCCATCTATAAGAGTCAAAAAAACACGCACAGACAAATCCAAATTAAACCCTGCGGCTCGTGACAACACATTGATGTCCTAAGACACGAAACGGTTGGTTTGTGCGAGAAACCAAACAGTATTTATATAATTTTTTACCTCTAATACACCACTATGTCCAACTGCCTTGCGCATCCGGTTGGTGAGGTCTGAACGCGCTCTGGAGTTAAAAATCATCATTTGTGCTCTACTGAAGAAACAAAGTCACCTACATCTTGGATGCCCTGGGGGTAAGCAGATAAACATCAAATTTTCATTTTTGGGTGAACTATCCCTTTAATCCTTCATACATTTTAAAAACAAGAACTCACACAGAGACATTTTTTGCACCATATCTTGCATTTTGGGTGCATTTTTATGAATTTTGGTGGCATTTTTGCCCCAAACCCCCATCAATTTCCAACACTGGTGTGTGTGGCGTGATGGTGGGGGCCTCTGTCTGAATGATTCAGACTAAATCGCGAATTGATTCAAACTTTTAACCCGTTTCACCAATCCATGCAGTGTAGCCAAGCCTGTGGTTTTCCCGCAGAATTGGGTTACTTTAACACTGTTGCTGCGGGCTGATATTCATGTCCGCGGGTTGAAGCGACCTCAAATAACATAATATTTAACCCCTGGAATGTGAATTTTACCAGGGGAAGCCTGCCAAAATGCAAACGTGATTTTTAGTGGGGGACCCCTCTGAAATGTGATTGGGCTAGTTTAGAGTAGCAATTGGGCGGGTTTTGTTGTGAAAACCTGTCAACCCTGAATCCATTGGAAAGAACTGACTGAATTGGAACTGATAAGTGGATGAATGACAAACACGCAAGACAAGTTTAACAGGTCCTGGAGCTCCTGCAACAGTAAAATAGCTTGGAAAATTGCTGACCTAGGTAGGTGATGTAACATTCCTAGTAAATGGATTATAGGTACTTGGACTGTAGATTGTAGCACTATTTTTGTTCTTTATGAAGTATAGTGTTATTTCAGTAAGTTTGAAACCACGCCAAATGATCCACTCCTGAATTAACTGTCTAGGATTCAGACTGAAACACCAATTGATTTAAGAAAATTTAGCTAACCCGTTTGATCATTCCATATAAAATAACTCACTCAAAAGTGTTATTCATTTTTGAATTAGGCATCACAAGTTCTGTTTATAAAGTATTGTGATAAATCATAATCTTGCCAGACAAAGTTTAAAGTTTTGGTGGTAAATCCAACATGACATAAATAAAGCAATGGTGCATATTGATCTTGAGTCATTACCTGGTTACACTACTAAACAGTGGGAGCTACTCACATTGATGGCCCAATCGTAGGCAGTTTAGTCCTAAAAGGAGCTACTACATGAAAGAAGCGGCAGGAGAAGGGGGTATAATCATACTCTGGTTCACACCAAGTAATTGAACAAAAAACAGCCTTAAAGTAAATTCAGACACTTCTCTAAGCCACAGGAGATATGATAAGGTGCCTTTGACATTTCTGGATAGGGATTGCAGATAAACCGTTCTCAGTTCATCACACAGTCTATGTGGGAGTATCTGCGTAAGTAGACAAGCCTAAATGTCAAGGGTCTCACATCAAAGCCTCTTTCTTTGTCCAATCTGACGGGCCCTACTTATACCAGAATTTCATTACTCCAGATGAAGGCTGGTTTGGCAGGAGGCTTGATCATGCAGATAGTTCGGCCTGCGCTCCCACAGTTCTGCTCGACTAATTCAAAATCCGAAATAACTGCTCATTCTTTATCCCTGTGAATGACAATAGACAATACAAAGGCAATCTGTGATGCTTGGTTGTTATGAATGGGCCACTTATGAATTTACATGACATCCTGCAGTGCGACAGGGAGAAGAACATTATTGGATTGCTCAATGAACAATATGGCAGTCGCTACTGGTAGGGGGGACTTGGCAAAAGGGCAGCCCACTCATGTCTCAGACCTTTAGTCAGCCAGAAATAGCATCAGTAGGAAAGGGATTGAAGGAGGCAATTAATATGCCAGGCTCTAAACAAACATGTTGCAGTGGCTTCTAAATGTTGTGTTTAATATCCACAGCTGCTGAACACATACGCCTCAATGAGCCTTGCTCTATCAAACAAACACTGTATATTTGATAAACCACACAATTACCCTTTAAAGGTCTTCATCTGACAGACATTTCGGTTTAATTTACCTTCTCTCCCTTTATCTGCTATGTTTGTCTCATTAAATGGATTGTAGTGAGAGGACCCTTCGCCGTGGCCTCTTTAACAGTGGAGGGAGTGGGATACTACAAATTCCTATAGCGAAGTAAAAACAAACACTTTGTCATTAGGCTGTTGTGTCATAAATGGGTTCTTGTGTGCCAGTCATGGACTATCTGGTGGATTTGAACTGGAAGAGAATGAATGACGTTGTTTCTAAATTTGAATTGGCTGCACATTGGGTGTCAGTGGACGGTTCACCACATTAATCATTTTCTTGGGTACAGACTCCTGCACCTCTTTGTCAACAGCATAGCAAAGGCAATTAGAAGGGTAGTTTAATTATTTGCTAAGATAACCCGGGACAGAGCTGCCAGAAACTTGCCACAAAAGTTGCACAGGTGCTAAAATGTTATGAATAATGTGTTTGGATGCAATAATATAGGCACTCAAATGTTGTTCCTCTTTTTGACAATGTTTGCAGACATTAAATTGTCAGTATAATTAAATTTGTAGTATCCCACTCCCTCCGCTGTTAAAGAGGCCACGCTAAAGGGTCTTCTCACTATGCAAACCATTTAATAGACTGGGCAGTAGACAGCACACAATTGTGTTATAAGTATTGACATAAAAAGAAATTTCAAATTTACATTGGCGCATTGAAAAACTCTGAAAATCTAACAAACTGTGTTGTGAAAGCATATTTACCCGTTGATGTTCTTTCATTCTCTTAATATTTGCCTTATAATATTCTATGATTGCCTGTTTTAGGCACTAAATTTGAGAGTTTGAAATATTTAAAATTAAATATTTTGCAATTTTTTTGTGTTTAATTTGTTCTTTCATTGAAAACAGTTAATATAGACTCCTTGTGGAAAAAGTAAGTGCCCCCAGTAAACCTGCTATGGTTGGATATCATAACAACCGTACAAATAAACATCATCTATGATTTGATATGAGCCCTGTTCATCTCTGTTGAGGAATCTTGGGTAACTCTCTTTGCAGAACTCTGACAGACTGGTAGATCCTTAAGAATGAATTGATCTTTTTCAGGTCCTGCCACATCGTCTCTATAGGATTCAAGTCAGAACTTTGACCAGTTCGCATCCTTTGTTTCAGATGTGGAAATCCTTCTGGGTTTTGGCTCATTGTCTTGCTCCCAATTACGCTAGCCTCAGCTCACACACTGATGGCCAGATATTCTCATTAATAATTGTCTTCATGTATCCAGGATTCCAGTGCAGAAAAACATCTCTTTGCAGTCCCACAGTGGAGTGGACTCGCCTCCTCCAGAAAGTTCTATTTTGACTCATCTGTCCATAGAATATAGTACTATATATTCTCAAAATTCTTGGGGATCATCCAGGATGCTTTTGAGCAAATAGAGATGAGCTTTGATGATCCTCTTTTTGGGCAATGCTTTCTGCCATGCTGCTCTTTCTTGATGCCATTTTTTTTCCGTCTCTTTCTTATGAGTGAGTCATGAATACTGACCTCAGCTGAAGTTGCAAATGCCTGCAGTTCTCTGAAACTTTTTCTTAGACCTTTTGAAACTTCTTGGATCAGGTGGCACTGTGGCCTTGAAGACATTTTGGCAGATTGGCCACTTCTGCAAATATTCACCTCCATTTTCGAGTAATGGCTCATGAAGTTCAGTGTTCAGTCCAAAAACTTTCATCTAACTACTTTGTTTCCTTTCCAGACTGATACGTTTTTCTCAGCTGTTCATATACGCACTACCATTCAAATGTTTGGGGTCACAATAAAATATAAAAACGGTAATATTATGACAAATTAAAATGACTGTATTTATACACCGATCAGGCATAACATTGTGATTGGTGAAGTGAATAACACTGATTATCTCTTCATCACGGCACCTGTTAGTGGGTGGGATATATTAGGCAGCATTTTGTCCTCAAAGTTGATGTGTTAGAAGCAGGAAAAATGGGCAAGCGTAAGGATTTGAGCGAGTTTGTCAAGAGCCAAATTGTGATGGCTAGACGACTGGGTCAGAGCATCTCCAAAACTGCAGCTCTTGTGGGGTGTTCCCGGCCTGCAGTGGTCAGTATCTATCAAAAGTGGTCCAAGGAAGGAACAGTGGTGAACCGGCGACAGGGTCATGGGCGGACAAGACTCACTGATGCACGTGGGGAGTGAAGGCTGGCCTGTGTGGTCCGATCCAACAGACGAGCTACTGTAGCTCAAATTGCTCAAGAAATTAATGCTTTTACATCACGTGGCTGGCTGGGTGCATGTGTGTCGCTTACCTGGGGAACACATGGCACCAGGATGCACTATGGGAAGAAGGCAAGCCGGTGGAGGCAGTGTGATGCTTTGGGCAATGTTCTGCTGGGAAACCATGGGACCTGCCATCCATGTGGATGCTACTTTGACACGTACCACCTACCTAAGCATTGTTGCAGACCATGTACACCCTTTCATGGAAACGGTATTCCCTGGTGGCTGTGGCCTCTTTCAGCAGGATAATGCATCCTGCCACAAAGCAAAAATGGTTCAGGAATGATTTGAGGAGCACAACAACGAGTTTGAGGTGTTGACTTGGCCTCTAAATTGTGCTGAACAAACAAGTCAGATCCATGGAGGCCCCACCTCACAACTTACAGGACTTGTCTAGTGGAGTCCATGCCTCAACGGGTCAGGGCTGTTTTGGCAGCAAAAGGGGGACCAACACAATATTAGGAAGGTGGTCATAATGTTATGCCTGATCAGTGTATATTGTATTAAAATGGTATTTATTCCTGAGATGGCAATGCTGGATTTTCAGCATCATTAGTCTTATAGATCATCATTCTAATACATGTACATACATATGGATCATGTTTATATAATATGGATCATGTTTCTTATTGCATTATGTTTCATATTGCAGTATTTCATATATATTGCAATATGAAACATTATGAAACATTTTAATGCAATATGAAATTTTTCCTTACTGCAATGCCTAGTTCAATTTTAAATTCTCTCTGTGAACACACAGCTACCAGTGATGTAAGAAACAGGGCTTTAACAGCCAAATAAAAGCTGCTGGTTTGCCCTGAGGGCCATTCTGTCCTGTGCTCTTCTGTATTAACTATCTCTGCATCCCTCTATATATCCTTAGTAGACCTAATTATACAGCATCATAAACCCACTTATAAAAACTCGTTTAGAAATTAGTTGAACGCCTGACATCCCCATGTGACCCACTTATTATAGTATGTGTGTGCTGGTGTTTTCGCAATTGTGTGAGTGCATTGTAGCATGATTTTGCATGTGAGCGTCTGCATAATTAATCATGTTGCTGTCTAATTCATAATGTAAATGATTTGCATTAACTTGCTAAGTTCATAAAAACTAACATTTTCACATAAACACACACGATGAACTGAGGAACTGACAATGAACATCATTTTTTTTTTAAAAGATTTATAGATTTATATTTTTTTTTCTTTAAAACATCATTAAAGGGTTAGTTCACCAAAAAGTGAAATTTCTGTCATTAATTACTCACCCTCATGTCATTCCACACCTGCAAGACCTTCATTCATCTTCAGAACACAAATTATATCATAAGATATTTTTGATGAAATCCGAGAGGTTTTTTTTTATCCTCCATTGAAAGCAATGAAATTTCCACATTCAAGGTCCAGAAAAGTAGTAAAAACATGGTTAAAATAGTCAATGTGACTGCAGTGGTTCAACCTTAATGTTATGAAGCGATGAGAATACTTTTTGTGTGCAAAAACAAAACAAAAATAACGACTTTATTCAACAATATCTTCTCTTCTGTGTCATTCCCATACGCTGTTTATGTCCAGCGCTTCCAGGTTCTACGTCCGAACGGCGACTAGTAATTATAAAGTAATTATTTTTGTTTTGTTTTTGCGCACAAAACGTATTCTTGTTGCTTCATAACATTAAGGTTGAACCACTGTAGTCACGTTGACTATTTTAACGATGTCTTTACTACTTTTCTAGACCTTGAATGTAGTAATTTCGTTGCTTTCAATGGAGGATAAAAAACTTGGATTTAATCAAAAATATCTTAATTTGTGTTCTGAAGATGAACGAAGGTGAGTAATTAATGACAGAAATTTCATTTTTGAACATTTCAAAAATGAACATTTTATCATAATTTACTCACCCCTTAATGTTCTTCCAAACCTGCATGAGTTTCTTTCTTCAACCAGACAGCTGATGGCATCCATTGATGTCCATATAGAGAAAAAAAATACTATGGAAGTCAATGGGTGCCGTCAACTGTTTGATTACCAACATTCTTCAAAATATCTTCTTTTGTGTTCAACAGAAGAAAGAAACTCATACAGATTTGGAACCACTTGAGGGTGAGTAAATGATGGCAGAATTTTGGGTGAACTATCCCTTTAAAACCTGTTTTCGTAGGATATATTTTAATATACGTTTTTATTGTTTTAAACATTTTTCTTTTTGCTGTCTTTTAGCCTCATGAACACAGGATTAGGATTTAAACCTCACTCACATAGGCTTCCACAGTATCTCTTGATGTTGAAGCACATTCCCTAACCACCAGGCCCCAGAAGACTTCGACAGTATTCAGTTTTATTCACTAATATTCTTTGTCTCCAAGCATTAGGTTTCCTGCACAGCTCAAACTCGGGGTCTTACCCTGTGACTGAAGGTCCAATTGACGGCCCATTTCAAATGCAGGAGTTAATGGCTCAGATCTGGTGTAATCAGGAAGCAAACAAACGAATGCATAACGTAATGATCTTCCAGTAAGGCCAGGCCTACTATACACAACCTCACTTTAAGAGCCCTGTTATTTATTTGTCACAAACCGAACTATTTGTATGCACATCTAGTTGAACCTTGAATCACACTGAGGCCTTTCACATTACACCTGCTACTGAAGAAACCGAGGTGTTTTTTCTCTTATTTCAGACCAATGGCATATGTCAGTGGAGTTAAGGGAGGCTGAGTCAAGATCTAAGAGATCGCCATCAAAATAGAAGCACTCTGCTCAGAGGGAAAAGGTTGTCTGCAGACATCACAAGGGAATATGATTATGCTGACGGGAAACGATGTCAGACAGACTTGGACCTGGTGAACAGAGACAATGTGAGGTCTTGTGCCTCTCTTTTTAAAAGCTGTTATTTGCACAAAAACGATTATTGGATAATTGGGTGTTGGTCAAGCTGTGATGCAAATAATGTGATTATCCTTAATTTTGTAATTATAATTCTTGCTTTTTCCACATTATCACAGTTTGTTTATTCTTAAATTTGCATTTAAGAAGATATTTTGATTGCCACCGGTAAGCTGATTAAAAATCATACTGTTCTCTGTTCTAGAAAGATTATTTATAATTCTCATAAAGCCCCAAAACCGACATCACCCCCCATTGTGCCAGGAGCCAGCCGGACTGTATGAGCTGCTCTCACAGCATTCAGTTTGGGGATTAAAGCAGTTACCCACGACGCTTTGCTCTGCTCTCTGCTCATCTGAGCCAATTCACTCACAGTATTCATAGGGCATAAGAACAGATTCCACGACGATTTAATTCTGGGTTTTTATTGCTCTTTGAAGTTTTTTCAGTGGCTCAGTAAGGTTTTTTTTTTTTTTTTTGAAGAGGTTGATACTTTTATTATGCAAGGATCCATTACAGTGATTAAAAGTGACAGTAAAGACATTAATAATGTTTATATTTTAAATAAATGCTGTTCATTCGAACTTTCTAGAAAAGATTATCAAGGTTTGCACAAAATATTAAGCAGCACAACTGTTTTCAGAACTGCAAATTCTGAAATAGAATTTTGCAAATCAGCATATTAGAATGATTTCTGAAGGATCATGTGACACTGAAGACTGGAGTAATGATGCTGAAAATTCAGCTTTGATCACAGGAATAAATTATATTTTAAAATATATTACTATAGAAAGATATTTAAATATTACTATATTTGAAATTGAAATAATATTTCACAGTATTACTGTTCTTGCTTTGATCAAATAAGTGCTGCCATTGTAAGCATAAGAGATTTCTTTCAAAAACTTTTAAAAAAGTGTACATATTATGAATTCATATTTAATGCGACGTATGAGCTTGTATTAATTTTAATTAAATTAGATTTAAATAATACAGTTAGACAAATGGCAAAGCAACTACATTCACTCTAAAAATAGATGAAAAAAACAAAACAAATTTACACAGTAAAATGCTGTTTTTCATTGAAACAGTAATATACCGTAAAAACAATGCATTCTGGGTAATAGTATTTGTCGTTTTTGAGAAAGTAGCCTATAGGCAAATAATATTACCCAGAATGCATTGTTTTTACAGTATTTTACTTCTGTATATTACAATGCATTCTGGGTAATATTATTTGTCGTTTTTGAGAAAATAGCCTATAGGCAAATAATATTACCCAGAATGCATTGTAATATACATAAGTAATATACTGAAAAACAATGCATTCTGGGTAATATTTGTCATTTTCGAGAAAGTAGCCTTTAGGTTACTTTCTCAAAAATGACAATATTACCCAGAATGCATTGTTTTTACGGTACATTACTGTTTCAACAGAAAACAGTATTTTACTTTGTAAATTTGTTTTGTTTTTGTTTTTTTTTTGTTTTTTTTTTACAGCTATTTTTTTTGAGTGTTTGCTTTGGATTTTAATTGATCTAATTTAATTGTCATTTATTTATTTATTTTTAGTTTGAAGAGATACCCACAATCAAAAAGAGTCCACTTACAATGTTTGTACACAAAGAAACCTGGCTTCTTTTTCTCTTAGCTTGTTTTGTTCTCTGATTAAAGAGTTTAAGGTTTAAAGAAGAATCTGATATTTAAACACACACACACACACACACACACACACACACACACACACACAGATATAACAGCTGTCAGGATTTTGCTTTGTTCATTTGTTCAATTCTGCATAGCTGGTAAAATTCAACATTCATCAGTCACAGTAGCTGTGGGCAGGCAAGTTAATTTCCCATCCTGTTTGTAACTGAATTTCTTTCAGTGGAACGTTTACTGGTGTTGCATAATGGTTAGGATTGATCATTTCAGATTTGGAGTGAATATTGATCGCCTTTTCACTGCATTGAGCATTACAGTACTTACATTAATGTGCGGTCTATGGCATTATTGCTGGGATGGACTTGACATTGTCAGTATGCTTTATCTCTTGTGTGTGGCTAATCTGAGGTTGATTTCCATCAGTGAGCACTGATTTGTAAAGCCTCTTCTCTGTCAGCACCATCAGTGTCGGTTAGCATCAGCCTTTGGCACTCTCCTTGGATCCCTTGCCCCTTGCCGTCCCTATCAATCACAGCCTACCGTCAGAAGAGTTGAGTTGCACTGACGGCTGTCCTTGTGGAGGAAGAGGAGGATATGCGTCCCAGTGTGCTCTGCAGATTCTTAGATGACCTGTAAGACTGTAACACTGTAAGAACATCTTTTAAATCCTTCAGGGACTGGACTCAGGGTCAGCTGAGACTGAAGTATCCCTAGAGACCCCATGTGTTACGATGGGGAGAAATGGAAAAATAAAAGAGAGTAAGAAGTGAGAAACAAAGAGATAGAAACCAGTCTCTGTTGCCCCTGTAGACCATTTTCACATGAGTATATCCATTCCCTGCTTGAATTATTAAAATATAGTTAATATCTTAAAGGGGACCTATTATGCCCCTTTTCAAAAGATGTAATATAAGTCTTTGTGTAATATAAGTGTTCAGCTCAAAATACCCCACAGATCATTTATTATACTGTAGCTTGTCAAATTTGCCCCTTTTTGGGTGTGAGCAAAAACATTTTTGTGTGTGTCCCTTTAAATGCAAATGAGCTGCTGCTCCCGGCCCACTTTCCAGAAGAGGGCGGAGCTTTAACAGCTCGCGCTTCGGTTGCTCAACAACAACAAAGCTGGAGAATCTCACGCAGCCAAAATGAGGATTGTCAGTAACAGTGTTCAGCCTTACATTGTTCAAACCGGAGTCGACACTGATGGAGAGACTCAGGAAGAAGTTACAACTTTTAGAATGAAACTGGACGTTTCTGAACGGTTAGTGGATAAATGTATGTAGTTGCTGTGGAGTTGATTCAACTCATCGACTAGCATGTGCCATCATGTTAATCTTTTGTGCAAATCCAGTGTTGAATTGACCTTCGTTTGTGAAGCAGTCCGGCGTAAAATAATGGCATGTGAACAACACTCTACTACAACAACTCTTCCTCTTCTCTAAAGAAGTGAAAACTGGTACACCTTTGTCGCTTGTGAAAACAAAATGGCGGTGTCATGGGTGGAAACGTACAGATTAAGGGGCGGTAATATTATAATAAGATCCCCTTCCTACGTCACTAGGGGAGCGAAATCTGAGCGGCTAATTTTTTCACATGCTTGCAGAGAAAGGCTTACCAAAACAAAGTTACTGAGTTGTCCTTTTTCTTGTTTTCTGGGTTGGTAGATGCACCGGGGACCCGATTATAGCACATTATAGCACAGATTTTCATGATATGTCCCCTTTAAAGCAGGGCCGTAACCACCATAGACATTGTCAATGTCAGTGTCAATTGACATTGGCATTAACATAGACATTGAGGGGGAATTATTGTCCCCCCAATAATTAGAAATGGCCAAATCTCTCCGTCTGTAGAAATTAATACAGGTCTTATCAGTATCTGAGGCTTTTGGTTAATCTTTACATACACAACACACCCTGCACACACATTCACAACAGACACGTGTAGGCTACGCACATTGTGTTTTTAATGTAAAAAACTCCCTGTCAAATATTACCTGAATAAATACGTCCCTTACATCTGGACCTTGTAGTATAAAAGATAGAGGTGCATAGAGGTACTTAGTGCTTCACGACTTTCGTCAGCCAATGTTGAATTTATGTTGCCATAAATTAAATGGACAGTCATATAAAGAGGACAGCCATATAGTCTTATGGGCATGAGTCAAATGTGGATGTAAAATCACATCCTGAGTGGTTGCATATGGTTTTAAATATCTTTTCACTGTAGTGGACACCAGCATCAAAATAATATATAATTTGGGTTCTTCTATATGCAGCATAAAACCAAACAAATTTAATATGTTTAATAGATCCAGATATCTTTTATCACTGATTAATTTGATTGTCATTTATCACTGAGTAGCAAACATTTCATAAGAGGTCAATAGAGGATCTAAAATTATGGAGATTTATGAAAATAAATCCTGCTCCTTAACAGGAAATGTTTTGTGCGTTCATGGGCCGATGTTAATAATTCTGTTATCCACTCCAGTTTCACTCCATTGAGCATAAAACAGTGATCCTTTGGTGACCTCACAGAAAAGATGTAAGGGAGCTTTTGCATGCAAATTACGGGACATTTTCATACTGCTTTGTGTTCGTTGAGATTATCCATTAATGACTACTCTTTTATCTAGCAGCTGATGCCCTCCAGTCTTTTCTCCAGTGGCTAAATATCCCCATCAGACTATAAACTTTGTGAGATAAAATCTGGCCATACAGTGCTAATAAATGAAGGGTGATCTTCTGTAGGAGTCTTGATTAAGACACACTTCTCTAGGTATCTGTTCTGAAAGCAGCACCCCAGCTGCCTCACAGTAGGGGTGATCTGATTGCCACAGCTGTGCGTTTTTGAATGCTTGAACTATTCCTTTACAGCCCATTTTTCTCACTAATCTGCATGCATGGTGTAAAAATAACACTGGTTGCTATGAATGCTTCAGAAATAAGGCATGATCTGATTCCTAAGTGATTTCTGAAGTGATTTGTGTTAATTCTGAGATATTGACATGCTTCGGCGGTAACGCTCAGCCCATGAATGAGGCCACTTTGACGGCTAGCCTTAAATAGAAACTGCTGTGGGGGAAAATGACATTGTTCAGGATAGGGAAGCGTGCACTGAAAGGAAGAAAAGCAAAACACTTTGGCCTGCTGCAAGGTCCAGACGTAGTATTGGCTGTGACTACGGGAGGTATCTTAAGAAGGTGTTGGTTCTTCACAGGCGAGAGGAAAGGTTGTGGCCTTTATCTTCATGAAGTACTGGACGCACTTGAACGATTACAAAGACTTCCCTCGCAACTGGAGGTCCTTAAGCTCAGACTTGACATTGTGAAGGCACAATCAGTCACTAGACCACTACATAATCATATCTACAAACCCTTCGCTCTTCCACGAAATTCACCATTCTGACATTGAAATAGGACGTACAAATCCGAGAAATTTAGCTTTTGTTGGTGGGGGATGGGGATGGGCAGCTTTATATGAATGTATCTCTGAATGAACTGTCTTCAGAAAAGTTTGCATTTTCTTTTCATCCTACCTTCAAATAATGTCTGATACAATGGTGTTTATCAGTGCAAAGCTACTTTGTGTACAGGTGTAACCACTGTATTTCTGCTTAAAGTCGGCATGAAATGATAGTTGCGAATATCCAATGGAAACAGCTTCTTGATGAAGAAAAATGTAGGGCAGGATTTGTTCCGCCCTCACGCCAGTAAACACATCATTAGAGGCCCTGTTTACACCTGGTATTAAGATGCGTTTTAGTCTATCGGATCACAAGTAGACGAGGGAGACACGTACCTGTTTACACCTGGTGTTTTGATCTGTCTCTTTGTCTACTTTCAGCCACTTCTGTCCTGATTTCTTTGAGGGGAAGGTCTATGGGCGGGTAAATGTATGGGTTTTTTCAGATCTTTCAATCTAATGCACAAAATAAGCTTCCACAATTTACATGTGAACGCACCTGGAGATGGTGTAAAAACATACGGAGAGCATCAGCTTTCATTTCTGCTCTGATAGCAGCAAGACCATGCCGAATGCTGTGAGTGTGTGTTAGAAACCAGGAATGGTGAGAGAACATTGAGTATGTATTTCGTCTTCATCCCAAACTTGGGTCTTTAGTCAACAAAGTTGAAATCCCGTCTGGCTAGAGCCCTTCCCATAATGTTTACGCGTTAGGTCAGTAGATGGAGAGTAGCCATCTTTTGTGGGTGTTCGAACACATTCAACCACGTGAGCGTTTACACCATGAAAGCAATCCGGTCGAATGTGTTTTTGACTACCTCTGGAAGTGGTTGAAAGTGGACAAGCTCAAAACGTTTTACACCCCATTTACACCTGCATTTAGTGTCGTCCACTAGTGATCCGATCGACCAAAACGCATCTTTATACCAGGTGTAAAGAAAGGAGTAGAGAAGAGATGCTGCAAAAGGATTTTGACTGGTTTTGAAATGCTTTAAAGGCTGAAATGTGATGTTTATAATTTTATGAAAATTTTGGTCTTGTCAAAACTTGTATTATATGAACTGTAAAGTTGTTTTTACATCATTGCTTTTACAGTGATTTTACAGTTTAGTATGTTACCATAGATGCCGGTGTTGTTTCAAAACAACGTTGCTACTTAAACAACATATATTAATTTTAATAATACTCATTAAATGATTAGTTCACTTTCAAATGAAAATTAGCCCAAGCTTTACTCACCCTCAAGCCATCCTAGGTGTATATGACTTTCTTCTTTCTGATGAACACAATCAGTAATATATTAATAAACATCCTGACGCATCTGAGCTTTATAATGGCAGTGAGCGATACCAATGAGTATGAGCAAAGTGCCTCCATCCACATCCATCCATTAATAAAGGCCTTCTGAAGTGAAGCGATGCATTTGTGTAAGAAAAATATCCATATTTAACAATTTATGAAGTAAAATATCTAGCTTCCGCCAGACCACCTTCTATATTCAAATTATGAAGAAAGTGTAAAACTCTCGCAGTTCAAAAAGCTTACGCTATGTCCTACGCCTTCCTTATTCAACTTACGGAAAAAGCTTAACTGACACGATGCCAGTTTACACTTTCTTCGTAAGTTGAATACGGAAGGCGGTCTGGTGGAAGCTAGATATTTTACTTTATAATATATGGATTTTTTTTTTTTACACAAACGCATCGCCTCGCTTCAGAAGGCCTTTATTAACCCCCCGGAGCCGTGTGGAATACATGTTTATGATGGATGGATGTGGACGGAAGCACTTTCTTCAGCTCATACTCGTGAACCTTGTTAACTGCTATTATAAAGCTTGGATGCGTCAGGAAATTTATTAATATATTACCGATTGTGTTCATCAGAAAGAAGAAAGTCATATACACCTAGGATGGCTTGAGGGTGAATAAATCTTGGGCTAATTTTCATTTGAAAGTGAACTAATCCTTTAATGAATATTATTTGTATTAGAATTCTCACAACTTGTCCACCGTCACCTTTTTCGCCAGTTTGTATTTTGCTGCATAATGCTCTGTGTGGACTGAGTGACATTTGGGTCCATCTACACCATTTTTGTTGGAAAAATAAACAAGAAAAGAGTTTAGTAGAATATTGTGTCAAAATATTGTTTTAGTTTCCCCAGAGAGTGTTTTCACGTTGGAGGCTTGTTGTTTCCCATGTCTGTTTTTTTTAGTTCAGTGGATAATTGCTGGTAAACCAAAGAAAGACCTTTAAGTTTCTCAAGCTAATTATTAGCAAATGTCCATATTCAAAAGTTTTCAAGTGACGTATAAGTCCCAACTGGGCTCAGCTTTTTGATGGGAAGAATTTTTATTTTTTCCCAGAAACATTATGCCGCTAAGCAATGCAAACAGAAAGCAAATACTGTGAAGATTTTCAGATTGTCTCCTACAAAAAAAATCTGATAGTTTGATATTCCTTAAAAGTTGATCGAAGAGCTGCTCAAACATTCCATAACGATGCAAGGCCTAACAAAACAATGTATTCTCCACCCAGGCATAGTTCTGGCTCAATAAGATATTAACATTAGTTAGCCTGTTGTCTTTCTGTGTCTTTTTAAGGACAGCGTTTGCTTGAGCCGAGGAGCACAGTAATTGAAAACACTTGGCTATGACAGAGCAGGAAAAGTCATTGTGCCTTCACCCTTCTTCATGTAAACTGTACACATCTGTGATAGAAGTCAAGCACTGTCCTACAGTAACAATCTGACAGTCCTTTTTAACTGCTCTCACAGGAATCTATCCATGCAGCACCTTGAAATGAATCAGATGGTTTAGTAAACTGCAAAAACTACAGTCTTCACAGTATCTCAGCTGGATGTATTCCACTCAAGGGCCTGCAGTCTCCAGATCAATGTGGTGTCATTCTATTTGTGGCTCTCTCTGACTCCAGGGCAACGTACTATTGATGTCTGTCCAAAATGTGACACCCAGCAGATCAATAACTTGACCTGTTACTAATATCTGCCATAAATTATGGTACAGAAATCAGTTAATTAAGATAAATTGATTTGCACTTCGATGGAAAGTTGCTGCTAAGCTTAATTAGGAAATAATGTTTTAGAGGATGTCTTATTGTGTATGCTCCATATATATAAAAAATCTGACTCACCCTAAACTTTTGACTTTTGTTCTATGTCAAAAAATAAAAATAATAATAATTACATAATTAAGTAAATAAATGTGAATGACATTTTTATATTTAATTAATCTCCTTAATTAGATACAATAAACTCTATTTATTCAGTATTCATAAGCAACAAAATGGTGTAAATGTATGTTTCAGTGTCTATGCAAGTGTACAAAAGAAACTTAAGGGGGGGGGGGGCTGTGACCGCTCCATCTTTCGGTTTCAAACAATCTGTAAATCCAGCGTACAACTGGGCCTTGTTCTACATTCATTTTAACCAATTAAAAAGTGATTGCAACTATCAGTTTCTATGGTTATTTTAATAACAAATGTCGAGAGCGCATCAATGTAATGCATGAGCACAAAACTCTCAGCTCTACTTAACGCTGGGTTCTTTGGGAAGCAAGGTTATCTTTCCCTCACAACCAAAAACACACTTCTTTGGTGACGTTGTTGATTTCGTGAAGTCCTGTGACCTGTGCAGTGCTGCCGACGACTTCTGTAAACCCGAATGCGCGTTGATGGGCGCGCTCTTGCTCTCTCGCTCTGGTCGGCGTGTGCGCGTGCCCTTCCGGGAGAAGTGTCCGTGCAAGGAATTCTGCCCCCGTTTTCGTCACTCAGGCCCATACTTGAAAAAAAGACCCCGAATCCTGTAAGGATTTGGAAGAGAATATTTGGCACAGAAATACTCCATCATACGTCTAACTCGTGTTTTGAAACTTTGGCCATGTTTAGCATGAGAATCCAACTCTTTAACAGTGTAAATAAGTCAGAATACATGAAATAGCATTATACCCCCTCCCTTTAATGTAATTTTACAAATGCAATTTTTGACAGTTTCAGCATGTCCAGGCCCTTGGCAAATAGTTACATCATTTATAGATCACTTAAGATTTTCAGAGACCATATCTGATGTCCAATGTCAGGTTCAGTCATGCAGTAGCTCAGAAGCACACTCTTGCACGTCATGTCAATGAACAGTTGCACTCAATTTAACATAATTATAGGATGCAGTGTCCACGAGTCAGCTGACCCACACAAAGGACTAAGTGTTGCATACTGGCATAGGACAGTGTTTATTGATCAGAGCCACTGATGCCTACTGAGTGGGAACAATGAGGGGGTGGTAGATTTAGAGCTGCTGCGAAGCGTCACAGGGCCTGGAATAACATTTTTATGGGTGGTCCCCTTCTCCCCCGGGCCCAATGAGAAGCTTAGACCTCAGTGTGCCCCTCTGACGACAACCCTGGATAGATAAACACCATAATGCATAACAATAAAAAAACATATTACACCCAGCATTCTGTAAAATACAGAATATGGTTCTGAGCTTTGAGTTTCCACACACTGATGATACAATGGTTTCCCACAATGGTGATAATGACTTATCTGTCGCTCGCCTCTAATTGAGTTGTAGGGTACCATTACTGTATTGATGGAATGACATGTAGAGCACTTCCTGTGCATCCCTCAAGCTGGATCTGCAGTAAAAGCCTGAAAACCATTTGTCACGTAACGCTTTGATTGTGGAAAAAGTTATTGGTCTGTTCAGCTGAATGTAATGACAATAAGACATCAGTGTTTAAATACAGGATTTATGCCGTTCCAAGCTGTGAAATCACTATTGTTGGCAGATTGACAACACGCTCGTGTGTGCACAATTTGTAGAAGCACATGCCGAGATTTGTGGGTAAAAAGGGCTTTATTGTTAATCTATCAAGGCTTTCGTTTCATGCACTAAGCCTCACAGATTGATTGTAGCTGCTCCAAATCACATGTGACACATTTTGAAAATCAGAGATTAAATATAGGTTCATAATATGGTGAGCAGTTACTAGTTAGAGCAAATGGATCAGCTTAAGGATTTATTTGGATCTATTGAGCATCTAAACAGACCCAATCTTTGGTAAAATGGAGGTCTGTCGCTCCGTCCTGGAGCCAGAGTTGTCTGACTCTGTTTGACGACAGAAGACTTTGCCTGTGGGCCCTGGTCATAAAAGTGGCTTCTCCCATATGCTAACTGTCACCAAAATTTATTGCACATTTAAAATGAAAGAGATACTATATTGAATTGCTAATTCTGCAGCAGCAAGTTGCCTTTTTGACTGTACTTTGTTTTACTGAGTCGAGGGAATATCAAAAAAAATTTACAAGCACACAACGGATTTGGGGCCCTATTTTAACAATCTAAGTGCATGGTCTAAAGCGCATGGCACAAGTTCACTTTAGGGCGTGTCTGAATCCACTTTTGCTAGTTTAAGGACAGGCGCATGGTCCAAAAGGGTTGTCCCTATTCTCTTAATGAGTCATGGGTGTGTTTTGGGCGTAATGGGCAAAAAAACAATGGTTGCGCTCGTACCATGGCGGATTCACTATTTACATGGCAGAATTTGCAAGCAGAAAAACTGAACGCTTCCTAGTGAAGAAACGGATCTGCTCATGCCCGAGGTTAAAGTGTGCGAGCAGACCATCTACGGGAAAAGCCGGATTCCACCAAAGCATTTTTATCTTTATGTACACTATAATAATCTTTTACATTGTAATCCTTTTATTTGAAATATATGTGTGTGTGTATGTGCACCCACATGTAGGCGCATATTACTAACACACCCTTTAAATAGCAAAACAAATATTGCGCCATTGACTTTAGACCAGGTTTCAGTTGGTCAATGGCGCAGTCCTTTTCAGTTGCCTCAAAATAGCAACACGCCAACAATGCACCTGAACACACCTCGTTTTCAGACCAGCATGCCCATGGGTGCACAAATGGGCGCAAATGCATTTGCTATTTAAACAACGTGGCGCTGGACGTGAAAATGATAACTGTGTCGGGCTGAAACTAGCAAAAAACACTTGTGTCGCGCCTCGCGCCACATTGCGCCGGGTGTATGATAGGGCCCTTGATGTTCATTGTGTGTTTTGTTCTTGAATTGACTTTAATGAATTTTATACACTTATACAGTTGGTACTTGATGTACTTGGCAGTGCTTGATGGATGATTTTAAGGTAGAAAACTGTAATTTAGCACAGCCTGTGAAGGGACATCTGGAGGCTGCACAGCTGCCTGTAACAAATGGCACTTGTGCACAGTACAGGTTGAATAGGAATGAGAATCATAGCTTTAGCTAATGACCCTGTTGAAAAAACCAGCATATGCTGGTTAGGTATGTTTTGAAGCATGGCAGCTGGTTTGAGCTGGTTTATGCTGGTCCTGAGCAGGAGCTAGTTGCTTATAGGACCAGCACTTGACCAGCATGAACCAACTAAGGACCAGCTTAATCCAGCCCAAACCAGCTGCCATGCTTCAAAATATACCTAACCAGCATATGGAAGTAAAACGTGGAAAAAAGTTGAGTAAAATATTTTGTTTAATGTATAAATAAAAATAAAACACACTACCGTTCATACGTCTGGGGTCAGCAAGTTTTATTTTTTAATATTTTTGAGAGCAGATGTGTATATAATACTAAAATACGTAAAGGGTTAGTTCATCCAAAAATATTTTATGACATTTCTGATAAATGACATTTCTGTCATTAATTACTCACCCTCATGTCGTTCCACGCCCGTAAGACCTTCGTTCATCTTTAGAACACAAATTAAGATATTTGTGATGAAATCCGTGATGTTTTTTTTTATCTCCTATAGAAAGCAACGTAATTACCGTCATTCAAGGTCAAGAAAAGTAGTAAAAACTTTGTTAAAATAGTCAACGTGACTGCAGTGGTTTTACACGTGAGCAGCATGACGCATGTGTGTGATGCTGACGCAGGAGTCGGACAATAATTAGCCGGCATTCTGATGTCATTATTTTTGTCTTGTTTTTGCGCACAAAAAGTATTGTCGTCGCTTCATAACATTAAGGTTGAATGACTGCAGTCATGTCGACTGTTTTAATGATGTTTTTACTACTTTTCTGGATCTTGAATGACTGTAATTACGTTGCTTTCTATGGGAGATACAAAACCTCTCGGATTTATGAAGATGAACGAAGGTCTTATGGGTCTGGAACGACATGAGGGTGAGTAATTAATTTTTGGGCAAACTAACCCTTTAAAGTAATAATACTAAAACATAGAAATAAGAGCAATTTGATGAGAAAAAAATACTAATAAATATTCAGTTGTGACGTGTAGTTCTTTGTCTGTTTTGTTTCATTGTGTTTTGGTTCTGTTTTCCCTGTTCTGGTTTGCCTGATGAGTTCCCTGTGCTTATTAGTTTCCATAGTTTCCCATTTACGCACCTGTTCTATTTTCCGTTGATTACTCAGTCCGTGTATTTAAGCCTTCAGTTCATTCAGTTCCTTGTTCGGTCTCGTCTTTATGTGGTTGTTGTATTATTACTCCTGAAATCTCCTGCGTGCTCTTGTTGGATTATTGTTATTATTAAGACTGTTTTTGTTGTTTACTCCTTCGTCGTGCGCTTTATTGCAGCCATTCACCTGTTACATCAGTCTTATTATATTGTAATACTATTGGGATCAAAAAATGACTCAAACAGAATCCTGGGTTGGGTGCACGTAAAACACCATGACACAGCATAGCATCTAAATTTTATTTTTAACAAGGTAAGGGACAAAAGCAATATATTTAAGGGGCGAGGATGAATAAGCCTGTATTGCACATCCTGTTGGTGAGCCTTTACTGAGCTGCAGCTTCTGGGGTTTTCATGCAGTCGTATTAGAGAAGGCCAGACCAGACGTCTCTATCATCTGAGACACGCCACAGAGAGGCTGTGATCGTGCGACGGCAATGCGCTTCTGGAGGACCTAGATATGAACACTTTCTTGAGCACGGTGATGAATCATCTACAAATGACTTCACCTCACCAAATACCAGTGCAAATTGCCTGAGAAGAAACCTGTAGATGCCCTATTCACGTCAGGATAATACCTTTGGCAGTGAACAGCAGGGATATGTGATTGAGCAGCGAATTCTTCAGGGAGGGAAGTTTGACACCCTGTTGTTTTCCCACCACTCACCCTATCCATTAAAGGCCGTTGTGGACAAGAATGCCTGCCGAATACCTGCCCAGGATGTTTTTCCTTAGAATTTAGACTTAGTTGTCATGGAGACCCACCAAACCGTCACTGCCCAAAAAGTGGCATGACGCAGAGGCAATTTTGCCGTGTTTACCCTTGTCTTGCGGAGCCAAGGACAATATGACACATTAAAGTGATGGCTCACAATTCAGAGAAAAAGGAACAAATAAACAATAGATTGTGTGGCTTAACAGCAGGCTCAAAGCCCCTGGGAGCCTAAGGAACAGAATGAGTTCATTTAAATTATTGTTATCCTCTTATTTCAAACCCACATGGTCCACATTTGTATAAATAATGCAAATATATCACTGCTTCATCATAATGAATAGTCTTTTTTGGTCCGGCATGCAATGTCTTGTTGCAGTTAGGCTTCTTGGAAATGTGTCTCTACATGTGTCATACAAGACAAGACCTGACAAACAACATGGGAAACACAGGGCTACTGTATATACAGTATACAGACAGGGCTTTACATGAACTTTTTTGCTCACCAGCCACTGCGGCTAGTGGTTTTCCAAAGTTACTGGCCACTCAGCATTTTCACTGGCCACAATTTTGACATTGATACCATGGGGAAAACTGCCATATAGGTATTTTTAGTATATTAGGCTGCTGTCACTTTAAGACTTGAAGCACGGATCCATTATACTGTTACACATGCGTTTCCTTTCTCAACTGTTTACGTTCACTTCAAACATAACTGACTGTGTTTACATGAATTCTCACCAAGACCGGCATTTTGACATTATTTTATGTGTATTTGACTGTTTTAGTGCAATAAGCAGCGGAAAATAACTAAATTTAGTACTGAGAGGTGGCTTTATGTGCTGCACTTTGGGTGTGAGAACAAAATCTGCAGGTATGAGTAAAATTATGCTCAATACGCACAATCCCACACCGAACTTCAAGCCCGTAACACCAACAATATTCATCCAGAGCAAATGAAACGAGTGAGTGAGGGGAGGCGGGTTTGTGTTTCAATTCGCTGTCAGAGAGATGAGAGAGAGAGAAAGAGCAGCTGGTATCGTGTATCTATTCAGTGGAAAATGAGTATTGGAAAAGTTTCAGATATTTCAGTATCAATATGTATCAAAAAATCTATATTTTTGACAACACTACATTGCACTGAGTTTATTATTTCAGATGCCTTTTTAAAAAACTACAATTTATATATTATATATAAAATTCAACCCACCAAAGTGGCTGGTGAGTGTTAATGTCAAGCTAACAACATAACTAGGTAACAAGACACACCTGGGGTACAATCAAGGGGAACCAATGAAACAAAATGACTACAAAGGGACAATAAACTAGACACAGGAACAGGAAACTAGAAACACAACATCAAAAAATTACAAACAAACAGGGAACATGTAACACTTCTGTACCAGCCCATGTTGGGATACAAGGAAATGAAAAGGCAGACAAAATGGCCAAGGAAGCACTTAGTTTGGATAATATTAGCATAACAGTTTAAGCGGAAGGAAAGTCTCTGATTCGAAAAGCATGTGATAAAAGGTAGAGATACTGGGTCTCGTGTCAGAAAGGAAGATATTTCCATAGAATACAAAGTAACATAAAACTAAGTCAAATTAGTTCTAACGTAAATATGAAGGAATATATACAAGAGTAAATTTAGTGTGGGTCACACTAAATTTAATGCAACACTTCATATCATGGGCAAACACAACTCAGGTTTATGCGGTATATGCCCGGAAATGGAAACCATACAACATGTTTTGATTAGATGCATTAAATATGAACAGAAAAAAATTAATTTTTGTAAGAGAATTGGAAGCCTTTGGTATTACAGAATTCACTTAATGCAGTATTTTAAATATCAGACCAGAAACTGGTTCAACAATAATGAAGTTCATGGGAAACAGTGGTTTGAAAAACAGAATATAGACAATCTTCTATGTATTCCATCTTCATCACACTCCATCACAGTAGGTGGCAGTATGCACCTTTTCAGTTGGTTTGCAATCCTCCAGTAAATCCACAGAAGAACATGAGTGCTTCTCAATACTCAAACTGATCTTTCCTCATTTTGTCGCTCCTCCGTCCTCCAGCCCGTGACCTGGAAAACGATCGAGTTCAGCCATATTGAAAGACATCTCAATTCTCAAAATTATGCGCAATACACACAATCTAATTGCACACAGGTGTATCCTTCCCTAAGACGCGAGGAAATGAAGCGAGGAAAGGAAATGAGGATGCACAAATAAGAAATGAGAAGCACCCCATGTAACACACAAGTCACAATAAAAGAGCCCAGTGACCTGTAGGAGCAGCTAATATGGCATGATTGCTTCAGCAAATGTGTTTTTATCTCACGTTTGCTTTTGTTAACACAATCAGTTAGATTTAGAGTAGGTGCTACATTATTTGCAAAGATGATAGAGCATTAAACTTTTAGCGCCACTTACCAGACATTTGATTTACGAACTGTCGAGATATATACAACAACCTATGTAATAAAGTATTGTCAGATTCATGTTCATGTTTTAGATAAAACTGAACATGCCTTTAGCACCACTCACTTGACATTTCACTTTGTTGCGAAACTTGAAAGAAGCAACGTCATATGATTTTGCGGTAGTGTAGCCACAGGCACGCATTTCCAATGAGCCTTGGTTGTCTGTTTCCCTTAGAGGCGGTTTACATATCAATGTGCTAACGTGCTCTTGTACCGTGTGCGCAAATGGAAGGATCATGCAAAAATGAAATTCCGTCATGCCATGAGTTTGATTGCACCCATGGCACATGATCATCTGAGAAATGCATCTGTGATTGCAACACTGTCAAATATCATCATTTTGGAGATCATTTTGGACCATTTTGGGAGGGGTGTTCTTTGGACAGCACAGTGTGTTGCATCAGATGGAGAACACCAGGGTCCTGATGTTCTAAACCCTAAAGACCAGGTCCAGGATTAATAGAGAGACACTTCACCTTGTTGAAACCAGACTCAGAAGAGGGCCAGTAATGAGACTGCTTGGAGCAACTGCTAATGAGCACTGTGCACTTTCCATTTGAGCTTTAACTAGACGTTTAATAGTCTTCAACAGCCAATTCGCACAAAGTGCTAGAGGTTAAAGCGTGTGGTATACTGGCAATAGCTCCAGTAAATAACTCAAGAGGTGACATGTCATTTCACAAGGAGGAAATTGCATCACAGCAGGAATTTCCCCCGCATTTAGTGAGTATAACAAAATGTTATACTTTGTTATCTGTTTGTTCCTATTTGTTCCTGAAGTGGATGGAGTAAACTTTGGCCAGCGTCTATAAATCAGAGTGAACTTTTGTGGAAAGTGGAGTTAGAGACAGGAAGCAACACAAACCATTACAAGGCAATACTTTTTTTTTTTTTTTACTCTATAGCTACTGCTTTCTATGGAAGCTTGTTTCCGCCATGAAATAAAAAATGTAAAAGGTAATTGTGACTTTTTATCTCTTTCAATTCTGAGAAAAAAGTCAGAATTGTGTGATATAAAGTTAGAATTGAGTGAAATAAAGTCAGAATTGTGTGATATAAAGTCAGAATTTCGAGTTATAAAGTCAGAATTGTGTGATATAAAGTCAGAATTGTGTGATATAAAGTCAGAATTTCGAGTTTTAGTCAGAATTGTGTGATATGAACTCAGAATTGCGAGTTATAAAGTCAGAATTGTGTGATATGAATTCAGAATTGCGAGTGATAAAGTCAGAATTGCGAGTTATAAAGTCAGAATTGTGTGATATAAAGTCAGAATTGAGTGATATAAAGTCAGAACTGCGCTATATAAAGTCAGAATTGCATGATATAAAGTCAGAATTGCGTGATATAAAGTCAGAATTGCAAGATATAAAGTCAGAATTGAGTGATATAAAGTCAGAATTGCGTTATATAAAGTCAGAATTGCATGATATAAAGTCAGAATTTAGTGACATAAAGTCAGAATTGTGTGATATAAAGTCAGAATTGTGAGTTACAAAGTCAGAATTGTGTGATATAAAGTCAGAATTGCGAGATATAGTCAGAATTGTGAGTTACAAAGTCAGAATTGTGTGATATAAAGTCAGAATTGCGAGATATAAAGTCAGAATTGCGAGCTAAAAAGTCAGAATTGCGAGATATAAAGTCAGAATTGAGTGATATAAAGTCAGAATTGCATGATATAAAGTCAGAATTTAGTGATATAAAGTCAGAATTGCGTTATATAAAGTCAGAATTGCATGATATAAAGTCAGAATTTAGTGATATAAAGTCAGAATTGCGAGATATAAAGTCAGAATTGAGTGATATAAAGTCAGAATTGCATGATATAAAGTCAGAATTTAGTGATATAAAGTCAGAATTGCGTTATATAAAGTCAGAATTGCATGATATAGTCAGAATTTAGTGACAAAGTCAGAATTGTGTGATATAAAGTCAGAATTGTGAGTTACAAAGTCAGAATTGTGTGATATAAAGTCAGAATTGTGAGTTACAAAGTCAGAATTGTGTGATATAAAGTCAGAATTGAGTGATATAAAGTCAGAATTGCATGATATAAAGTCAGAATTTAGTGATATAAAGTCAGAATTGCGTTATATAAAGTCAGAATTGCATGATATAAAGTCAGAATTTAGTGATATAAAGTCAGAATTGTGTGATATAAAGTCAGAATTTAGTGATATAAAGTCAGAATTGCGTTATATAAAGTCAGAATTGCATGATATAGTCAGAATTTAGTGACAAAGTCAGAATTGTGTGATATAAAGTCAGAATTGTGAGTTACAAAGTCAGAATTGTGTGATATAAAGTCAGAATTGCGAGCTAAAAAGTCAGAATTGTGAGTTACAAAGTCAGAATTGTGTGATATAAAGTCAGAATTGAGTGATATAGTCAGAATTGTGAGTTACAAAGTCAGAATTGTGTGATATAAAGTCAGAATTGCGAGCTAAAAAGTCAGAATTGCGAGATATAAAGTCAGAATTGCGAGCTAAAAAGTCAGAATTGCGAGATATAAAGTCAGAATTGCGAGTTTTAAAGTCAGAATTGTGTGATATAAAGTCAGAATTGCGAGCTATAAAGTCAGAATTGCGAGATATAAAGTCAGAATTGCGAGCTAAAAAGTCAGAATTGCGAGATATAAAGTCAGAATTGCGAGTTTTAAAGTCAGAATTGTGTGATATAAAGTCAGAATTGCGAGCTATAAAGTCAGAATTGAGTGATATAAAGTTAGAATTGCAAACTATAAAGTTAGAATTGAGTGATATAAAGTCATAATTGAGTGATATAAAGTCAGAATTGTGTAATATAAAGTCAGAATTGTGTGATATAAAGTCAGAATTGCGAGTTTTAAAGTCAGAATTGAGTGATATAAAGTCATAATTGAGTGATATAAAGTCATAATTGAGTGATATAAAGTCAGAATTGAGTGATATAAAGTCAGAATTGAGTGATATAAAGTCAGAATTGCGAGTTTTAAAGTCAGAATTGTGTGATATAAAGTCAGAATTGCGAGTTTTAAAGTCAGAATTGTGTGATATAAAGTCAGAATTGCGAGCTAAAAAGTCAGAATTGCGAGATATAAAGTCAGAATTGCGAGATATAAAGTCAGAATTGCGAGTTTTAAAGTCAGAATTGTGTGATATAAAGTCAGAATTGCGAGTTTTAAAGTCAGAATTGTGTGATATAAAGTCAGAATTGCGAGCTAAAAAGTCAGAATTGCGAGATATAAAGTCAGAATTGCGAGATATAAAGTCAGAATTGCGAGTTTTAAAGTCAGAATTGTGTGATATAAAGTCAGAATTGCGAGCTATAAAGTCAGAATTGAGTGATATAAAGTTAGAATTGAGTGATATAAAGTTAGAATTGCAAACTATAAAGTTAGAATTGAGTGATATAAAGTCATAATTGAGTGATATAAAGTCATAATTGAGTGATATAAAGTCAGAATTGTGTAATATAAAGTCAGAATTGAGTGATATAAAGTTAGAATTGTGTGATATAAAGTCAGAATTGCGAGTTTTAAAGTCAGAATTGAGTGATATAAAGTCAGAATTGAGTGATATAAAGTTAGAATTGAGTGATATAAAGTCAGAATTGAGTGATATAAAGTTAGAATTGAGTGATATAAAGTCAGAATTGCGAGTTATAAAATCAGAATTGTGTGATATAAAGTCAGAATTGTAAACTATAAAGTTAGAATTACGAGTTTTAAAGTCAGAATTGCATGATATAAAGTTAGAATTGAGTGATATAAAGTCAGAATTGAGTGATATAAAGTCAGAATTGCGATTTACAAAATCAGAATTGTGCGATATAAAGTCTGAATTGCGTGATATAAACAATTGCAAGTTATAATGTCAGAATTGTGAGATAAAAAGTCGCAATTACCTTTTTTATTTTTTTATTTAGTGACAGAAACAAGCTTCCATAACTTTCCTATAGTTTGTTTCCTGAGTATAAAGTTCAAATTCTTTCTCAACTATATGTTGTCGATTGTACTAGAAGTACAATATGCCTTTAATATCCTGCTGGGGCAGGAGCAAAGGTTGCATTTATAACTTCCTTGATGACTGATTCATTCCATCACAGGCTCATTAAAACGTCAGGTAGGGAATTACTGTGCAATAGGGCCTCATTGTGGACAAGTAAACCTGCAGTCAAGTGACAACATAGGGCTACTTGGAATACTTGTCTACAATAGTAATCAAGACGATTACAATGTATTGGGGAAAAAAACACTCTTACTCTTATTACTTCTGAGATTTAATTCTTTGAAACTGCTGGATTCTCTGTGGTTCGGAAACATTTAATTAAGCAATAAGTTAAAAGTGGCCATTCTGTATTGTGCATATATATATATATATATATATATATATATAATAGTAACATTTTGCTATGGATTCTGCTGCAAATGGTAAATGGTAACTGTCTCAGTGTAGTGGATTTTAACATGACTGGAACACTGTATTTACCGATCAGGACCAAAGCCAGAAACCAGGGCTATCCATTTTATAATTTCAGCAATTTAACTGCCCAATTAACAAAGTATTTAAATGTTAAATGAACATCGCAAATGAAATGTCCCCATTGATGAAACAAACACAATTTGTGTAGTCAAAATGGTGCGATTAACCCACACAATTAACCCGCAGGACCACCATTTTGTAGGCTGTAGTGTGCTTAGTCATTGCTACCAGAATAATTTTCTCATTATTGCAAAGCAGAACAGAGTCTGACACCAATTTACCTGATATAAAAGTTTTGGAAAGGCCCTCAGTATGACCTTACTGAAGACCTAAAGTTAACTTTTTGAAATCATTATAAGTGAGACCTTAAAACACCTAGGACACTTAATATTTTACACCATATCTAGATTATTTCTTACAAAAAAAAAAAAAAAAAAAAAAAGGATGAGAATAACATGTGAAATTGTTCATCTTAAAGGGTTAGTTCAACCAAAAATGAAAATTCTGTCATTAATTACTCACCCTCATGTAATTTCAAACCCATAAAGACCTTCGTTCATCTTCAGAACACAAATTAAGATATTTTTAATGAAATCCGAGCGCTTTCTGTCCCTCCATAGACAGCTACTCGACTACCACTTTCAAGCCCAGGAAAGGCAGTAAATACATCATTAAAATAATCCATTTGACTCCAGTGGTTTAACCTCAGTTTTATGAAGTGACTGGAGTGCTTTGTTTGCAAAAAAAAAAAAAACATAATTTACCACTTTATTTACAAAATATTAACCTTGTGCGTTCGCGAAACAAAGACTGCATGCATCGTGGTGCTCTCGTGAATGCGCACTGGAGATTAATATTTTATAAATAAAGTGGTAAATTGGCTGTCAATGGAAGCACAGAAAGCTCTCAGATTTCATTAAAAAGATCTTAATTTGTGTTCTGAAGATGAATGAAGGTCTTACAGATGTGGAACAACATAAGGGTGAGTAATTAATGTCAGAATTTTTATTTTTGGGTGAACTAACCCTTTAAACACTTTTTTATATATAATTTTTTTTTATATTCATCTCAAAAGAAAATACTTTGAGTTTCACATAAAGAAAATCTATGATAATTAAGTTTTTGATTCAGACTACATCGACTTATCCCCATCTGCGAGAGCCATTAATACTGTGATTTCCTCATAATTAATATGTTTGTGCGAAGTGCAGGCGTCGCATGCCCTCACTTCAAATCAATGTGTTACACCAAAAGTGCTGTGACAGATCTGGTTTCGGCTGTCCGGATCAAATCGGCCTTATTGAGGGGATGGATTGTGAGATTTGTCATCCCATTTTTTCCATGTCATATTCATTCTCAGAGGCAGAAAGCATGTTTGTCGTTGTAAGGGGATCAAAGCCAGAGGCTTCTGGCTGCATTGACGTGTGTAAAGACTAAAGAGAGCCTCCAATCTGGCAGCTCAGACCACCTGTTAAGGTTATGGATTCATTTCACAGGATGTGACTTTTATGAGCCAGGGAGAGACTTCATAAGACTGAATAATGATGTTTTACATCAAGCAGTCTAATGGACCGTGACAGTGAGTCATACAACAACATAAACAGTGAGTGACTGTAACTTTGACCAAAGGATCAGTAATTCAGCCACTAAAGTGCCACAGTTTGTCACTTTCTCTTTGATAAGACTGAGAGCCACTTAACAAATCTGTGCACTGTGAAAAGTATGTTTTTTGATGCTGTAGATAAAGCCCATTCCATTTTTTTTTTTTAAGTTTTTTTCTCCCTCTTTTTTTTTTTTTTTTTTTTGAATTTGTTGTATTCAAAATCCATCATCCATTATTATTGCCTGTATATTATCAATATCTGCCAATAACATGTATAAAGAACAGCATTTGTGTAAAGATCATAGTTGACAGAAGCTAACAGACATGGACGTTTGATTTCATTAAGAATGTAAGTCAACTGTTTTTCTATTTTTTACCGAACAATCTTTATGTAAAAGACAAGACCAGATGCCTTCGAGAATTTCAGGACAAAACATGTTAGGATGTGTTATCCCAGAGTGGTCAACCAAATTTTCATTACTGGAACATGGACTACAGATACCAGTAAATGGCAATAAACTTGATGACGATAATCTGTTTAACAGCTGCTCTAAATCCCAGAGCTCAACAACATCTTCACCCAGCTGATAATAGCTAAAACATCAAGACTTCTTCAGCCAATGACCATATTCTTGCCTAAAACTTAGCCTGTGCAGATATGCGTGGACGACTTTTCCAGGAAGAAATGTTGACATGGAAAGCTGCTGGATCACGACCACTCTAATAAAATCAATCTCTCATCCTGATATGAGCTTGACTCTTGCCCTGCAACTGACTGAACTGTAGAAAGGAGTCACGATGTATTTTTCTAGATAATTTAAACCACATCTGAGACGTGCTGCTTCTTTGTTTAAGATTGACTTCCCTAAACTTCTTCTTCTTTTTTTTTTTTTTTTTTAAGTTAATTGCAAATTTACAAGACAAGGAAAATCCCAACATCACAATCATAAAAAATAGTAAAACAAAACAAAAATAGTAAAACAAAATACAAAAACAGTAAAACAAAGCTAAAACAGAACAAAAACAGTAAAAAAAAAAAAAAAAACCGCAAAACTAAACTAAAAACAGAACAAAAACAGAAAAACTAAATTATAAAAGAAAAAAACAGTAAAACAGAACAAAAACAGTAAAAAAACGAACAAAAACTGTAAAACTAAACTAAAAACAGAACAAAAACAGTAAAACTAATCAAAAACAGAACAAAAACAATAAAAGTAAACTAAAACGAAAAAAAAGTAGAACTAAACTAAAAATAAAACAAAAACAGTAAAACTAATCAAAAACAGAACAAAAACACTAAAACTAAACTAAAAAAAGAGAAAAAAACAGTAGAACAGAACAAAAACAGTAAAACTAAACTAAAAAAGAAAAAAAACAGTAGAACAGAACAAAAACATTAAAACTAAACTTTAAAGAAAGTACAAAAACACTAAAACTAAAGTTTAGTTTTAATGTTTTTGTTCTTTTTTAGTTAATTTTACTGTTTTTGTTCTTTTTTAGTTAATTTTACTGTTTTTGTTCTTTTTTAGTTTAGTTTGACTGTTTTTGTTCTGTTTTACTGTTTTTGTTCTTTTTTAGTTTAGTTTTACTGTTTTTGTTCTGTTTTGTAGTTTAGTTCTACTGTTTTTTTCTTTTTAGTTTAGTTTTAGTGTTTTTGTACTTTCTTTAAACTAAAAAAGAACAAAAACAGTAAAACTAAACTAAAAACAAAACAAAAACAGTAAAATTAAACTAAAAAAGAACAAAAACAGTAAAACTAAACTTTAAAAAAGTTTAAAACAGTAAAACTAAACTAAAAACAAAACAAAAACAGTCAGGCCTGCTTTCACAGACAGGGCTTATATTAAACCAGGATTAGGCCTTAGTTCAGCTTTTATAAATGTGCCTTAAAAACATTACTGATCTGCATCTTGAGACAAATCAATGGCACTGACATATTTTAAGATCTGTCAGTGCAAGTTACATTCAGTTAAAACAGCTCAAACCTTGTCTGTGAAACCAGAGGGTAAAACTAAACTAAAAAAAAAAGAAAAAGAAAAAAGAAACAAAATAAATCAAAATAAGTACAAACTAAAAGACAATGAGCAGGACATAAAATACTGCTTCAGTCTTCCCATTGTTTCTGCATTTTTTTCCCACTGTGGATAAAATATTTACCCATTATAAGTGCCTCATGTAAACAAGATCAGAAACTGGAAGATTCTAATTGTTCGTGCAAAGATTACAATTATGAACTGAACAAAGGTGCAACACTCACTCTTACAGCGCTCTAACTTTATTAATTAAAAAACTTGACGTTCAGCCATCCAAGGCCTTCATCAGATGGAGAAAGACTGACTGACTCTAATTTTCAGCAGCTTACTTTATATAATTTCTCTCAGCGCTCTCACTCTCAGCAGCTGTTGCACTCAAGCCAGTGCCAAGAGCATGCCAGCTGGAGAACTCAGCGGTCACATGAGACTCTCGGTGCGAGTCCTCCTACTGCTGCTGGCCACGGCCTTCTTCGGAGAGAGAGACAAGGGGACAGAACGGGAACTCGGATTTGCCCATATTGAACTGTGAGGTCCTAACACAGACAGACGGCGGGAAATCCCATTGGGAAGATGGGAGAGCTGGCCTTGAACTGGCCAAACAAAACTAGTTCATCCGCTGGCCCTCAATGAGGAGATAAACAGAATAATTGGCAGAGGGGCGGTCACCTGGCATCTGCCATCATGAGCTCACCCAGACTGCCTGAACAGTCAATGGCTTCATCTTAAATTGCTCTAGAGGGATTATTGACCTCTGTGCCAATCGAACAGAGGTCGCAGTGGGTCTCTGCTCTGTGACACTGTAGCACATTCAGTCCTGTATGCAGAAGTACATGTTCCTAAAATCTTAATATATTTGATAAAATATTACACACAATATTTAAAGATATCATATTATGTATGATTATATATTTATATATACCATATATTTCTGAATTTATATCTGTAATTGAAATGTTTCAAACCCATTTTTGTTATATATCTTTAACTAACAATAAATGTCCTCAATGTCGTCATCTTCCAGGAAGTGGCAAACACTTTAATAATAAGGTTTTATTAGTTAACATGAACTAACAATAAACAATACTTCTACAGCATTTAAAATCTCAACATTTACTAAAACATTATTAAGTTGTATCTGTTATAGTTACTTTGCTGTGAACTAACGTAAATATGAACATTTCTATTAAGTAAAATTCACAAAGATTAATAAAATGCTGTTTTCTATGTTAACTCATTTTTAGTTCATGTTATTAACTAATGTAACCTTATTGGAAATTGATAAACCGCATGATTTTGTCAGGAAATCAACACTACAGACATCAGTAAGTATAAGCATTACCAATAAATTTGATTAATTCTGTGATGTTTTGTGATTTGTTTGGTTTATCTAACTCAAAAACTTATATTTTATTTATTTTTAATTATTTATTTTTGGTCTAGGGGTATGATTCTCGCTTGGGGTGTGTGAGGTCCCGGGTTCATATCCCGGACGAGCCCCCAATTGTTACGTTTATTTATTTTAATTGTTTTTCAAACAGTGTTAGTGGATTCAGAAAGTTTTCATACCCTTTCATTTGTTTTCACATTTTATTATGTTGCAGCCTTATGCTAGCATGCTTTACAAAAACATTTGGAGTCCTTGTTACAGTGTAATTATACACTTAATTACTGAGTAATAATAATTAACTACATTAACTTACTATAGGATTAGGACTTGGTTTAGTGTTAATTGTATGTAATTTATGCATGCATAATTTACTGTTATTACTACAGTAAGTACATTCACATCAATCTACACTCTATAACCCATAATGACAAAGCAAATCCCAGATTTTTGATAACTTTGCAAATTTATTAAAAAGAAAAAGTGCAGGACACTATAGTTCATTTATGTAAGTGAGGATAGCAAAATAAAGTAAACTGTGACATATTTTACCCAAAAAATCTTCATACAGTGGACTACCAGTAAAATTGATAAAAAAATTTGGAACCAAAAATTATTCAGACACTTTGACCTGACCATGTTTTGTTTTTTTTAAATGGCCGATTGTTTAGCTAGATAAGACCCTTATTCCTTGTCTGGGATGGTGTAGAGCTCTTTGAAGCTGCACTGAAACTGACATTTGGACCTTCAACCCGTTGGAAACTGTTGAAGTCCACAATATGGAGAAAAATCCCGTAATGTTTTCCTCAAAAACCTTAATTTCTTTTCGACTGAAGAAAGAAAGACATAAACATCTTGGATGACATGGGGGTGAGTAAATTATCAGGAATTTTTAATTCTGAAATCCTTTAATAATCCTTTAATATTTAGCCCCTTTCCTCAGTACTTAGCTGATGCATCTTAGGCAGCAATAACTCAAATCTATGCAAGAAGCTTCACACTCCTCAATATGGGGATTTTCTGATAGTGTAGGGTGTCAGTTTGAAATGAATGAAATTCAATCTGACACCCTCAACTAATTCTCACAGAGCACAGCTAACTTTAGCTTTTTATTTCCATTTCCGTCTAGTTTGGCATCCTTTTCATTTCCGTGCCATTGTATATTTTAAGTTGCTGAGTTTGAGCAGAGTATAGTTATGAAAGTCTGACATATCCTTTTATAGAAACACTTCCTTAAATTGCAACACAAGCATATTCATACATTTTTTAAGTGACAGAGTTCAAAAGGTGACCCAGCAGGCCAGCAGTCTGCAGGACTGCAATATACCGAGCAGTATTTGTTACAAGGAGCCCAATAGACAATTTTTGCATAAAATACAAAAAAGAAAATGATGTGCTTGTAATTTGAACAGAAACTCTACAAAAAAAAAAAAAATGATGGTCTTGCTGTAAAGCCACAAAGCAAAGAGTCTAAAGCAGACGTCGGTGTTCTTCCAATTATGTAGATTCAGCATTCAGCAGGAAATGAATAGAGATGCCAATAAACTTTCAGAGCTTTATGTCTATGCAAATGTATTTACAGCAATGCATACAGAATCCCACGTCTTTACGTTTATTCCAAGAACTGTTGAATACTGAGTTGAGAACTACTGGAACAAAGTTAATCTTTTCTCTTTACCCTTAGCTTATGTAGTATTTCAAGACCGTTTCTTATTGATTGGAGGAAATGAGGCACAGGGAAGAGCTTTCATATGAATAAACGTGAAATGAGCTCAAATGGAGATGGCAGATGCTTTTACTTATGCCCTGAGGTGGGAGATTTAAGCTGCTGAACTGATGACCGATAATTAATGGCACAATTACACTTCATTAAAGCGACGAGATTCACAGCAAATGAGAGTCCAATCAATACAGAGACAGTTCTTTAGGAACACACTGTTTATTACAGCAATAAGGACTCATTTTTCATTGTCATATTAATCATGATCAGGGGCGGAGTGAGGGGGTTGCTTCTGGGGCTCCAGCTCCAAATGTTTTATCAAAAGCCCCAAATCTTGTAGGTTTCTTAACGGTTTAATACCGCTTTTCCGCAGTATCAGTACACCGATACCAGCTGCGTTTTAGCTCTCTTTCTTCTCTCCAGCTTGTCTCATTCAGCGTTTCGGTGTTATTCAACTATAGCACATTTGTCAGCTAAACATTCATAATTACATTTTTAAACACAAGGGTTGGATTTGTCCATTTTTGACCCGATCATGGGTTGAAACAACATTTTTTTAGAGTGTACTGCATGGAGCTCTTAATTTTGAACTCTTAAAGTGCACCAAATTGATAAATTTAACTTTAAAATTCACCTCCAGACCCCATAATCTCTCAAAATCCTGTGGGAAACACTGTTTATTTGATTAACTTTATTCCAGCATAGTAAAAAAAAAAATGTTTTTATGTTAGTAAAGATGTTTTATGTAACTTTAAATTGTTACATCAGACCATTTTTGCATCTTTAGGTGTCAGGAGTGAAAAAATGACATCCTCAAATGTGTTGTGTTATGGTTTCAGAATAATGAAGAGTTCATATAGCTGCCATAACTGTGGGGAAAATGTCCCCATACCATCTAGATCTGGGCTAAGCCCTGAATGTTTACAATGTCCCTGGTTATGATTGTGGACAAACAAATTCTATAACTCTGTGATTTTGTGTACTACAGCTGTTGTCATACAAATTATTGTTGACACTTTTTATGAAGCATGTAGGCATTTAGGCGTAATGCTGCAGTATAATACATTATAGTTGATTCATAATATTAAAAATAGCCTACAAGGTTAAAATCATTGAGTCATTCATTCAACCTGTTCGGCGAAAAGCGATGATTCATTCATGAATTATACCACAATACACAGGGGATACGGTTAGTTCTGCTTTGATTTGGTTTGGAAATATTTACATTGGCAGAAAAAAATGCACAGAACTGGTGATATTGAGTCCAAAATGTATATTACTCCATATTAGCCTAACTATTAGCACTTTGACTTGTGTGATATTCCTTAAATATATGTGGTTAAAATTATTTATTTTTAGGAACATTGAACTGTTTGAAAAACACAATATGTTGTGATAGTTTCATCCTTACTATTATACAAAAGTTCACACTTACAAATAAGTCAGAGTAAATGCGTATTTGGCGTGCTGTCCGAGGAGAGGGCTCCGAGTGCGGTATTTGGCCCGCACCCAGAGTAATCCCCCGTATTCCTGGCTGTGGAACCAGCCAAGAGTGAGGAGTCGGGGTGGTGGAGAGATGATGAAAACTGTCGAGGAACACAGGTGAGTTGACTGAGTATAGCCTATAGGCCTATATAGACCTACTCTCATGCTGATAAGATTGGACGTGTTAATTGCTGATGACATTGATTGGATAGATCATTTACACGTGCGCCTTCCGAACTTTGCTAATGAAACATCGGCTGCATCCGAAAACTTAGGCAGCTGACTTGTTGCCTTACTGCCCTGTCAGGCAATGACTTTGCAGGCAGCGTTTGCACACAAAGGCACCTCACAAAACTGATTTCGCACAGACTTCTGAGGCAGCGTAACGGTTTAATGATCTACAGCTAAATAGCGTGAGCTTTGGTGATAACTAATCAAATATAAAAGTACTACAATAGTAATTTCTCGCTAGAAATTACATCAAAAGTGAGAAAAAAAGGTCAAAACATACACAAACTGACCACCAACCGCAACTTTCAGACGCCATCTTTACTAGCTCAACTGTCACAGAATGGAAAGCATGGGATTGTGGGATATCAAAGGCAGCGAAGGATACATCTATGCTGCCTTCAAAAATCGATCAGATGAAGGTATCTCAGGAGACAGGAAAAGCGAAGCTAATTTGAATTAGGACTTGCCTTGATGCCTTCCTACCTTGGCATGCGTCCTCCGAAGGCAGCATTTTCCAGTTTTCGGATGTAGCCATCATGTTGATATACTGCATTCCAAACGAGGTTGGAGGTGGGAATATCCCAAATTACATGTCTCACTTTAGACCTTGGTGAGGTCCAGGCAATCAGACGTCACGTTCACACGTTGACCACATAATGTCGCCACAACACAACGAGAGAATATCGTGTTTTTGTGTAACTTATGGCAAAAACAGAATAAAAACAACATAAAATCGCTGACGAAAAGCAAAAACGAAGGTATTATTACATAAACTTAATTCTAATAATATTATGGTTTGTTTTTACGTTTATGCTCGTTGGAAGCAAGACTTGCCGACATCTTGGAAGTGGCGTAAAATGGCGCGTCTCGCAGAGGTTGATCGATGTACCACGATTTCACAGGTCGAATGTCCGACATTGAATGGCTTCCAGACGTTATTTCCAAGAACGAGGTGGGAAAATCAAAGATGTTCACTATATGTCAAGAGCAGGGACACATTTGTGTGCAGTTTGTTTTGTGATTTCAATGGAACGAACAACATTAGTCTCCGCAACGGTTAGCGATAGATTAAGCACTTGTCTGTGCACGAGCCACCGCCATTGACAACAGCGGGAACGAGCACTGATTTCAAAAACAACACATTCCAGCATCATAACGCCTCTTATGTTAACGACGAAATTAATACTCTGCTAGTCAACTAGAGATATTTAATTTGTATTCGACACATCACTGCGAAATGTTTCAAAAAGTGGTGGGTACAATATCACCCCAGGCAAAACGTGGTGAGGACATGTCCCACCTATAAATATATGCATGCTTTAAAGTAGGCTAAGTGTTGCCAAAAATATTTACGTAATTGCTAAATAATGATGTTACAAATTAAATTACAATAATAAAAAAACGCTTATCTGTAGTGCCTTTTTGAATTTTAACACAGGTTGTGTATTCATAGGCCTCGTCCTTGTCAAAATCCCGATGAAAGAACAGACAGCTGCTGTCTCCTCTGCCATCCTAACACCTGCTAATGTCATTGAGATGCTCCATGTCCTTTGAGACATCCTTTCTCTCTGGCTGCTTTGGAGATGTGACAAAAATAAAATATTTTTGACAGGAGACAAACTGGCCATAGAATCTAAAGGCATCATAAACTGCAGATGTGCTGCCATGCATAGTTCTCACGCCAACTTTCAGAGCACCCATATAAAAAAATTACCTGTCAGCAGCTGCATAAAACACTGGACTTTTAGTACATTTTCATCTGTGTTATACCATAAATCTGGGAGTTGGAGGTTTCTCAGCACTGATATGTCAGTATTTTCAAAGTTAAGGCAATAGTTCACCCAAAAATAAAAATTTTGACATAATTTACTCACCCTCATCCCAATCCATACCTGTATGTGTATATATATATATGTTTATGTTTTAGACATTTCTCAAAATGTTTTCTTTGTTCTGGTTTGGAACAGCGTGAGGGTGAATAAATGATGACAGAATTATCATTTTAGGTGAACTATCCCTTTAAAGACTACATGCATAACATGATCTGTGGCAGAACAATGCTGCACACTGGTGGTAGCTTTGAGTTAAAGCACCTTTAAGTATGCAATAAACGATTTTTCCCTCTCACACATTAAATTTCACTTTAAAAAAAATATCAATTCAGCAGATTGGCAGAGAAAGCAATATAATGCAATATAAAAGTAAAGCCAATTTTCGGTGATTTCTAATCAAAACAATGACAACAGTTTTCTGTAAACATTCACTTTATTTTGTATTAATTATAAGAATGATTATATTTGTAGAAAAAAAAATAAAAATAAGGATATAGGCTTCCCAGCAATATCCATGATCACAAACATACAATATGTAGTCATAGCTATTGTTGCATAGATATGGGAATACGTGGATTGTAGATATTTTAAGAACATAAAATACATCTGTAACAATTAAGTAAAGCCTGTGAGCTGATGCAGTAATTATAATACCAAGTAATTAAGATGCACAGAAACTAAAACAATCTAAATGCATTAAACACCATTAGAAATGTTTCAATAAATAAAGTATCACCATAGACACTGCGCAAGCCTATAACTACATAAATAGTTCCCAGTTTGCACTAAAAGGTTTAAATACACAATTCAATAGTATTTCTATTTGTGCTAGAATTCTATCAATGATACATTGCAAAAGCTCCAGCATTTTAGAAGGATCATCTGTATTCTGTTCAGATTCAGCCAAAAGAAAGACAGATTGTGTCAATTCCCTGAGCTTAGTACGCAGTAACAGTTGGATCATTCGGCTGTGTCTCCAGCTCCTTCAGACCTGCTCAACAGGTCAGACATGATGCCATTAAAATGCTTTACCTGAGCCCTCTTTACTCTCTACACAGAATGAAAGCTGAGTCATAGATAAAACCAGTATTTGGCCCCTTCAGCAAAGCCTTTAAAGAAAGCAAGGAGGCAAAAGTTACTCTGTGACTGCACAGTCACAGTGACAAGGCACGTCGGCACTCTGGTGCTTCTGCAGTTGAGGTAAACATCTGGTGACTGGGTGAAAGAGTTCAACTTGCATTCACTCAGACAACAATCGCTCAGTATATATACAAGCTTTATGGTCATTTAAAACTGCACAAGTACCCATAAAGCTGGGTAAATGTCACAAATGAGATTGTATAACACATAATTCTCACTGAATGAGCAACAAATCTAGAGTGGAAGGAGATAAGGAGTAGATATACAAGCTAGAGCTTGTCTAGCATAAACCATTTCTATGTAGAAAAATAGAGCCATTATATACTGAACTTTAGCTATTTAAATTAAGCAAAATGTGTTATAAAATGTGTAAATGTCATACATAATTTTTAAGATAAATGTCATGAGATACACAATGACCTACAGTTAACAGTGTTTGAACTTCTATTTAAAGGCCCTTAACAATACAGCACATCTTTTTCTTTCAATACCAGTTTTGTTGAAACAGATGTGAACAGATGATTGTCTATCCATTTCAGAACCTTAAAGAGATAGTTCACAAACAAATATTTTAAAAAAATGTTTGAAAAATTATGCATACTGTTTTGGACCCCATTGACTTTCACTGTATGGACAAAAATACTGTTCTTTTATGTTCAACAGATGATATAACGTCACAACATGTGGGTTGTAAACAATGACAGAATTTTCATTTTTGGGTGCACTATATAATTCTGAAAGGCTGGCCCACACTAAAAGACTTAAAATCTTATCAGATTTTCAAAATATGAGAGACCACAAACATGACGATAAATAAATCATAGATTTAGCGGTTTTGTTACTATAGTGTGTGGAGTGCCGCGACGTGACCAAGACAGCAGGCCACACACCAACAGATTTCATTCACACACAACCAGTCCCGACTGTGAACATGAGAAATCTCGCAAAATCTCTTTGCAAAATGACTTTACAGTAAACAAAAATGGTAGACGACTGGCAAGAAGAAATGGCGATAATAGTGTTTGGACTGCTTTTTGCAGACAAATTCACAGAAAAAAAAAAAAAAAAAAAAAAAGGTTTGGATGAAGTAGTGTTATGCTTCCATCTTTCATCAGCTCACTTTGTGATTGGGTATCCTTTCGTTCCACGTGACAATCTACAGAGTGTCCACAACAGGATTTCTGATCTTAAATATTCAACATGTTGTATATTTACGATTTGAGATCGGTGTGGCCTCGACATTCTTCCGAGCAGACCCAATCACACTTAACACACCTCACACCACAGAAAATCTGATAAGATAATCTGTAGAGAACCATCAAGATACTCGGGACTTTACCTAGGATTGTCAGAAAGGGAGAATTGGGCCCAATTATCTTGTAGTGTGTGGGTGCCTTTAAATTTAAATCTCTATATAATGCCAAAACATACAAATATTAAATGCAAAGACAACTTTGTTTACAAATCAATGCATTACAAATTATTACACAACGGTGTCACAATCACCATTCTGTGACTTCAAACTTTGGGCATAAGCGATGGCATCACCAACAGTGTGAAACTTTATTTCTTTGGTCCCTTTCTTTGGGTCATAGTAGCCTCCCCTTCGCAAGGAATCAGTGACGGAGGTGTTGCATTGTGCCAAAAGTACATTGACTCCCAGCTCCTTGTAGTCCTTGCATACCTCTTTCAAAGCATTGACTCCAGCAGTGTCCAGAAACAGCACTGGACTGCAATCTATGACCAATGTGTGTAAACTGGTGTGCTCTAGCAGATACACATTGGTGGACACATCCATCTCTTGCTTCTGGTCTTTAACACCTTGTTTCTGATTCTTTTGCTTCTCTAGTTTCCTACGCCTGGCCTTCTCTTTAAGTGGATCCAGTCCCACACTGCGGTACAGTGACTTCTTAAACAGAGTTTGGTTGGCGTAGTAGATGGGAGCCTCGTATCGGAAAACAGCCACTCCTGGTTGGGTCTGAAGGCCCTTGTAAGACCCAATGTCCTCAAAGAGCTCGCGGTCCCCTGCTTGGCCCAGCTGAAGGACTTGGGCAGACTGGGTTCGGCCTAGCACAAAGAACGCAGAGACCAGAACTCCAACCAGCAGACCTAGCTCAGTGTTCACTAGTGCTGATGCAGACATGGTAACCAGCCAGATGATAGTGTCCACACGGTTGACACGCCACATTTGGGGAATGTCCCCAAACTTTCGCAGCGCCCCACGGAGGTTGACGACTATGATGACGGCCAGAACACATCTGCAGAGTTAAAGAGGATGCAATTAGGAGAAGTATAGTGGAAATACACATAATTTCAACATAAAAATGGGACTGGGTGTGAATATAATTGATATAATTTCCTATTTCATTTTTTTCCTCCGTTCAAGACGCCAAACTGAGATACTGTGCAGACATCTAAATGATTGTTTATCTCTGTAATATGTACTGTAATATGACTTTTTAATGAATTTTAATTTTAATGAATTTTATGAAATTATCTTTGTAATATGGGATTGTTTGTTGGCTGGTTCAATCGACGAGCCTTCTAAGAACCACTTTTCCACAGGCTAGAGAGCCACCACAGAGCCAGGTCTTATGTCACTCTATACATCTCATCGTTCCCAGCAACGCTAGTGCAGCAGCGCCAAACATACACACCAGGCTTGTTTGAGAATGCATCGGCTTCTTGCAGACCAATCGGCGCATGACATCAAAGCACTGCGAGAGCGATCCAAAAGCACAAGGAGTCGTATGCTCTCCAAACACTCCCGCGGCACTCTGATATCACACGCCGATCGGTCCGATGCATCTCGAACAAACCTTCCATCAACAATGGCTTTGTGAACCGACATCGGTCACAGTAACCCCGCCCCCAGCGCAAGTGGTTCTTACTTCTAGACCAGCAATGTTTTGGTGCTACTTACGAACCACTTTTCCTGGTTCAGAGCTGGTGCTTTGGGTGTCGAAAGACAAAGAAGTGATTTGAAACTAGGCTCTTGCTATGAACCAGCACTCAAACTGCCTTGGTGGAAAAGGGGCATGTATGAATAAATTGCATTTTAATGTAATTTTTTTAATAAATTAATAGATCTTAACTCTTCCTACATTGACAATTTATTACCAAGTTTATGCAAGTGAAACTGACACAATTTATACGTACTTCTGCAATGAGTAGAAGAGAGGTGCAATAACAAGCAGGACGAGCAGCAGCACTAGAGCGGTCACCAACCCCGAGACCTGAGTCTGGCAACCAGTGGACTCCTTCACAAGAGTTTTGGTCAAGGCGGCGCTGGTCGTGAAACAACGGAAGAAGGAAGGAATGATATTACAGAACCCAATGGCATACATCTCCTGGTTAGGGTCCACCATATAACCATGCTTCTTGGCAAACATCTCGGACAGAGACACAGTAATGGCGAAACCAACAATGGCAATCGAGAATGCATCGATGGCAATATTGGGTATGAGAGACCAGTTCGGAAGCTGTGGCGGCATAAAGCCCGTGGGAATGTTGCCGGCTACATCCGAGCCATAAGTTTCCTTGAACTTTCCAAAATGGGAGGCTAGAGTAGCAGCAATGACCACAAAGAGCTCAAAGGGAATAGGGGCCTTGAGCTTAGCCTTGAAGCGGTCATTGAGCTCTTTTGTGGGTACAAGTACAAGCAAGCAGATCACGCTTGTTACGAGGTCACATACGTTGGTATGACCTAGATTCTTCAGCAGAGAGACCCAGGTTTTTATGAGCGAACCCCAGCCTTGGACACGAGGAAGGTGAAGCCCCAGAAAGTACTTTATCTGGGACGTGAGGATGGTGAGAGAGGCGCCAGTCGCGAAACCGCTCAACAGAGAGTCGGAGAGGAAGACAGAGACAAAGCCAACCTGTAAGAGACCCATTAACACCTGCAACCCAAGCAGAGCAAGACATTAATACATTTAGAGATTTCAAAAACTTAATAGAAGACTAATCTTGATAGATGGACCAACCTGGTAGACCCCTGCTGTGAAAGTTAAGGTTGCTCCCACCATGATTGCATAGCAGCTTCGGTCACAGATTGGACCAGTGCTGTTGTCCACAATTCCCATGATGGTCTGATTGGTGTCCGATGAGTATCCTGCCAGAGTAAGCTCCCTATCCACAACCTGTCCCACCAGAAGACATAAAACCCCAAACATCCCAACAGATATGTGCCTGGAGGTTCCCAGCAGGGCATAGATAATGCTGGCAAAGAAGGAAGTATAGAGCCCATAAATAGGGTCTTGTTCTGCCAGTAAAGAATAGGCGATGGACTGGGGAACCAACAGGATGCCGATGATAAGGCCAGACATGGCATCCCCAATGATCCAGTCTTTGAATTGATATCGCGGCAGCCATTTGATGATTGGGATGGAGTCTACGAGCAGGGCTTTGACTCGAGCAGAACTGCAGGAACACTTTTTTCCCACCTTCCTTCTCAACACCTCCTTCCATGGCACCTTGTCTTTTACACGCTCCTCTAAAAGGAAAGGAACATCTGACCCTGTCTTAGCATCATCCTCTGCTGATACACCATCACAGACCTCTTCAACTGGCATAATGTCCAGAAACTCTTACTGAAACAGGACAAAAAAAAAAGCACAATGATTAATTTGATTTAAAAAGAAAGCAGTTTGGATTACATATATAAATATAGAGAAAAGGGTGTAGCTTGGTTTTTGGAAATCTTAAGTATGATTACTATTGACTTGTGGATGGTGATTTAAGCCATTAAAATATCTTAAAACTAGTTAATTTAACTAATGCACCATGCTGGCATAAGATAGTCGTATGAACTTTTCTGATACTTTTTTTTTTTTTTTTAATTGGGAGTATCAATGCCAATAAACTACTCACTGCCAAAGAAATATATTAGAAGAAGTTAATGTCAGTACCAGTATCAGTACTTTACTATACAATCATTATTACACACATCCACTAAGACCTTGACTCTCTTAATCCATTAAAAAAACACTTCGTCATCAGAGAAAACAGATGGCAAATATTAGCACTCATTATGACTGTAGGAACAAAAATGCAAGAAGCATCTGTCACAGTCTTGCTACTTTGCCAACTAAAGGATTCAAAGTCTATTGGGATCTGCTGCATGTTTGTTCTTATCAGAGGCAACATTGGAACTAATTATATTTGGCTGCGATTTGGTTCACTTTACGTCAAAATTCACTCGGTAGTAACATATGAGGACCATAAAGGATTAATGATTATATAGAGCAGTAATAAATGTACTTTGGGTGACTTGTGAACTACTTAGCAGTACATAAATGGCATACATAGTACATAAACTGAGTATATTAACTATTTAGCTGGACTGTTTTCAGATATTGCAGATAGTGTAAATTGAAGTAATTTATCTTTTTGCATGCTCTCTATCACACTTATTATAATACTTGTCATAAAAAAAAATTAACTGAAGACACACACATTCCCAAAACTGTAAAGAAGATGTATTTTATTAAAGTATCTTGGTAACACTTTACAATAAGGTTTAATTTATGAACATTAGTTAAAGGGTTAGTTCACCTAAAAATGAAAATTCTGTCATTTATTACTCACGCTCATGCCGTTCCAGACCCTTAAGACCTTTGTTAATCTTCGGAACGCAAATTGAGATATTTTTGTTTAAATCAGAAGATCAACGAAGGTCTTACGGGTGTAAAACGGTGAAAATTTTTTCGGTGAACTAACCCTTTAACATGAACTAACAATGAGCAATATATAATCAACATTTTTTCAGTTTTTACTATTGCTCAATTTATTACTATTGTCTATTCTTATATCTTGTTATGTAGTGTTATTTACAATTATTTGTCTTTGTAGAAATCACATATCCCCAAGCAAAGTGCATAAAGACATAAGATCTTCAGACAGACTGGATGTGCCACAGTGATTCTAATTAATACAAATCAGCCTGATCATTAAGTACTTCCTCCAAGTCTGAAGCAGTAATTGCCGTGGAGATGCTGAAGATGTTCTTAGACCAGCGGAGCAGATAAGAAGTCCTGATGATGTCCTAAACAGTGAGTATAACCACCAGCCTGCTTGGAAAATGATGCCTCCCTCCAGCACTATAATCAACCTTCCCCAGCTGCAACAAATTTCTATCTGGAATCTTTAGTTTGAAATTTGTTGCCCATTTTCAATGGGAAAGTGCCCAAGCAACATCCCTCGGCAACATTGCTCAAAAAGTTGCCCTGTGTATCATCACCTTGAGGCACTTGACAAGCTCAGTGAGATTACATTCAATGGAAACTTGTGTCTTGTCAGCAAGTTCATCATCATTAAGGTTCCCACTTTTCCCTCTCAGTCTTAAAAAAAAACAAAACAAAAAAAACATTGAGTAACATTTAGGTTAGAACAGTTTGCAAGAGTGTGATTATAGTGATTATAAACACAATGAAGCTATAAAAGTGCAATTGTGAGTATATGAGTTTACCTATTCACCGTGATGATGTTTAATGTCTCAAACTCTGTTGTCCCTTTTTGCCACTTGTTAGCAATCATCCCTGCAGCACTCTATACATGTCGAGATACATTACTGGATCACGAAACTATACCAAATGCACAAGAAAAATCCAGCTTGTCCACTTGAGAAAGCAAAACACTTCACTCAGATCACACTGAGTGAATTTAGAAATCAATGCACAAAGAAATAAAAGTATCTTAAGTATCAACGCAATATTTTGAGAAGTATTGTGTTTGGTATATGATTGCTTTATTCAACGGTAATTTTGTCTTCTGTTTTAAAAGCTTGTTCACACCAACGCAAATGTTTGGCACAAAAATTCAATTCCATTTGTCTGTTCTGACCAATGCTCAAAAAACAGCAAAATGGGTTGAATGAAAATGCAGATTCACTCTCTGACAGTAGGTGGTGTTTTTATAAAAGCAGAAATACCCTGGTTACGCTGTGACACAAAGCACCACGTAACTTTACGTTTCGTTGCTTGTCACAGAGAAGAAAGGAAGTCAACAGTAGTTCCATGTTTTCAAAAGCTCAAATCCAGTTGGTTGGCCAGATTTCTTTGCAGCGCAACAGAAAAGATATTAGAACACTGTATTAAAAAAGAAATATATATATATATATATATATATATATATATATATATATATATATAAAAAGTTGCATTGACGGCATGCAAATTATCATGTCGATCTAAACAGATGCATTAAAGCCCAAACTTTTTACGTGTACTCGAGGGTATGTGTACAGTGTGAATGACACAAATTTTATCATCAGCACAGTATATGCGCACTAAACACATGCAGAATTGGTTTCTAACTGCAGCTTGCACAAACATTTTTTTTTTCAATAATTAGTTTATCCACCATGTATGGAAGCTTGTTTCCACCACGAAATAAAAAAGTAAATTGTTAACAAAGTCCCTTTAAAAAGTCATTTCACTCGGCGGCCATCTTTGAAACATCTCTTGGGCATGCAAGTGCAGCTCCTATCTCTTTGAATGGGGAAACATCAAATTCTCCAAAGATGTTTGCCAAGCTTTCGAATAAATTTCATATTTAAAAATCACCAATGAAATCTGACAACAACTGTCTTATAAATTTTGTTTCTAAACACTCAAATCACGACAAAAAACCCTGTATTTTTCAGGCTGGATCAAGCTAATGCGCATGCGCAGTCCTAAGTGAGCATCTCTATAGGAAGCGCGCGTCTGACTGTTTCTAGAGGAACCAGAGCTTCTAACGGCCGCTGCAGTAACGCCATGGCTTTACCAATCGCGATTGGCTCTTATTTAGAAGGCGGGACTTATTCCGCCATATTGCGCATTGCACTTTCTCCCATTCATAATAATACGAGTGATGCATCTTGTGTTATTCTATAGTCTTTGCCGGTTATTGTAACTTTTTAATATCACAATTCTGACTTTTTCTTACATTTGCGAGTTTACTATATCTCACAATTATGACTTTATTTCTTGCAATTCCAAGTTTAGATATAGACTGAGAGAAAAAAAAAAAAGTCAACATCGTGAGATAAAAAGTCAAAATTAACTTTTTTTATTTCGTGGCAGAAACAAGCTTCCATAACAAGGTGTCAACACTGGCCCGTGCCATTGTTTCACAGTCTGAAAAGAAACAGGAGACTTTTGTTCCTGAAATGCTGTGCGCTTGACTGAGTGCGTATGCTAAACCAACAGCTGATCCTTGAAATTAAAAAGTTTTATCACACCAAATTTTCACACCAAATATTTGTCCTGGTGTGAACAAGACAAAACATTTCCCTAATGAAATTAGGGAAAGGCATCATGAAAACACACTGTGTGATTTTATAGCTTTGAAATCATTCAACACCTATTGATTATTAACAATTACATGCAAATAGTATTTGTGCTGCACAACAGTGCCACATTTTTAAAGTCTATTAAAGTGCCCTTTTGGTTGGCACTTTGTGGTCAGATTGGCAGATGGGGCGGAAACTTGCGTCACTGTACATGATAACGTTCAGTCTGGGGCCACACACACAGCACAGGTCATGGTCTTTCGAAAAGAAAAGAAAAGAAAAGAAAAGAAAAAGAAAAGGTCATAAATCAGCCCATTATACATGTCAAATTGGCTCTCTGGACAGTACGTGAAAGTGGTTGACATCACCTTTAAATTATGAATTTATTTATTTTTTAAATCACATTTAGCCTATAAAACAATTGGTGTTAATTAGTGGTTTACATGCACCGATGATCTCATCTTCAAAGACTCCTTGAAATTCCGATGACGGCTGATCAAAGCGAAGTTTTGTTTACGCTAATCAGAAAAGCCACGTTGCAGAAAGCGCATTTTTATTTTATTTATTTATTTATTTATTTATTTATTTATTTTTAAGTTAAACAGTAATGTGGTGTGGCGTGACAAATCCAAAAAAAAAAAAAAAAAATCGCAGCATTCAAAAACCAATAGTTAACAAGGTGACATGCAAACTTTATAAACTTAATACTGTTTACTTGAGCCATTTCTCTCGCTCATATGAATGCTAGCAATTTCAACAAATGATACCAAACATTCATAAATAACAATCATGCACACATAAGATTAATACAGCATGACATCAATCCCAACATCCGCAAACTTAAACTTCTCGTATAATCGTCTAAAATGTATTAGAAGTATATGAAATACATTCATATATGAAAAATAACTAGCCTATATGAAAGAAACGACGTGATTTAACAGTGGTTTGTTTCATGCTCTGTGCTCTGACTTCATGAATGGCACTATTGAAAACAAAAATGCAACGTGTACAACTGACTCAAATACAGTATCCGCTGAAGGAAAAACTGCACGGATTGTGTCGAAAACTCACCTCAGCTCGTCTGCGCAAAGAAATCGTTTTATTTAGTCATTGTCATCCGGGGGGGAATTTAAATCACTCAAGAGTTTCGCCTGACTGGATGTAAGCTACAGATCTATAGCTACTTTCAGTTCAGGATCTATTCCGTGACATATGAAGCCATGCTAAGTTTGTAATATCACGTGGACAGCGAAAAGCCGTTACCACTGGTCACGTGACTGCTAATTCCTGGCTAGATCCAAAACCTGAAAACACTGCTTTCTTAGTAGTTTCTAAAGTTGACAGCACAACCCCACAAAGTTTCGAAACAGATCCTGCGTCCGGCTTGTGAAAATACTACGGCGAAGGCTTGGCTTATGAATATTAATTTTGTGCGCTCAGTATGTCGACCTGATTGGCCGAATTTTACTGCGCTGAAGGCTTGGCTCATGAATATTAATAAGACAAATTGACGCTACAGGAAGGCTTTCAAGCAACGTCAGCGCTGCCTATTTAATAGTCATAAGTTAAACCGTCGCAATAGTATGTTCATACATATTTAATTTACTGTCATCCAAGTCTAAATTAGAAATTCATATGATCTAATTTCAACTTCTTTGATTTATCTTATTGTCTGTCAGTAGAAATTAATTAGGGCAATAAGGGGTATAGAACTTAAAGGGTTAGTTCACCCAAAAATGAAAATTCTGTCATTAATTACTCACCCTCGTGCCGTTTCACACCCGTAAGACCTTCGTTGATCTTCGGAACACAAATTAAGATATTTTTGTTTAAATCCGATGGCTCCATGAGGCCTATAGGGAGCAATGACATTTCCTCTCTCAAGATCCATAAAGGTACTAAAAACATATTTAAATCAGTTCATGTGAGTACAGTGGTTTAATATTAATATTATAAAGTGACGAGAATACTTTTGGTGCGCCAGAAAAAAACAAAATAACGACTTATATAATGATGGCCGATTTCAAAACACTGCTTCATGCGTTATGAATCAGCGTTATGAATCATGATTCGGATCGCGTGTCAAACCGCCAAACGGCTGAAATCACGTGACTTTGGCGCTTCGAACTGCGGATTCGACACGCTGATTCATAACGCTCCGAAGCTTCCTGAAGCAGTGTTTTGAAATCGGCCATCACTAAATAATTCCTTTTTTTTTTTTTTTTTTGGCGCACCAAAAATATTCTCGTCGCTTTATAATATTAATATTGAACCACTGTACTCACATGAACTGATTTAAGTATGTTCTTAGTACCTTTATGGATCTTGAGAGAGGAAATGTCATTGCTCCCTATGTAGGCCTCACAGAGCCATCGGATTTAAACAAAAATATCTCAATTTGCGTTCCGAAGATTAATGAAGGTCTTACGGGTCTGGAACGGCATAAGCATGAGTAATAAATGACAGAATTTTCATTTTTGGGTGAACTAACCCTTTAAATTTCATGATATTTCAAATTAATTCATTTTTACATGTTTAACTATATATCTGATCAGCATTTAGGATTAATGTTTTTATAAAAGTTACTATTGGTCAAATGACCAATCAAAAAGTGAGGCTTTGTTGAGACTGAAAAAATCAATCATACCTTAAATGTCTCCTGAAATCAATCCATCAATATCAGTACCAGCAGACTTTATTATAGAATAACTATAATTATACCAAGAAAACATTTTTACCAAAAATATAGCCACTTTTTTTATCAGAGAAAACAGATGGCAAATATTATCACTCATTATGACAGTAGAAACAAACATATAAAAGCATCTGTCACAGTCTCAAAGTTTATTGGGATCTGCTGCATGTTTGTTCTTATCAGTGAGGCAACAATGGAACTCTAATTTTATTTCGCTGTGACTGGGTTCATGTTACGTCAAAATTCACCCGGTAGCAACATATGAGGACCATAAAAGATTAACGATTAGGCCTATTTAAAGCAAATGTACTTTGGTTTTACTGCAAACTACTTAGCAGTACATAAACACTGTGCCAGGCCATTGATGTTAATGCAACATTCAGATTACACAACATTAGTAAACATTCAGTGCAGTTAATCAAAGCTTGTGGCTGCAGAACTGATTTGATTCATCAAAAATCAATCAATGCACTGGAATGAGGCTACAGTACACTGGCTATCAAAACGTCCCTATGATTTATTTTGTATTTATAGTAAGATTTTTTTGTAATGAATTCATTGTTGAAATTTGTCTGGACTAAAGTTTTGAACATTTCCTAGACGGATTTATTGAGCATTAAAAATATATTTACGTCCTATATGGTAAATGAAACTGTGGGTCGAGTAAGAGCATAAGAGTACACTACTGCTGTGAGGCCACAGGGTTTAATCCATACAGCCTGCAAATTCTACATATGCTCGAGGAAATTCAGCCACACTCCCCTCGAAGAAACAAAGAGCACAGTGTGTGTGTGTGTGTGTGTGTGTGTGTGTATGAATGCTCCTAGAACACGAAGAGGGATTTGATGAATCTTTCCACTCCTCAACATTCCTGTGACTTTAATTTGTGCAATGTTTTAATCAGCATATCATTCTCAAATCAATTTACATAAGTACTGCTTTCATGTATGGAATAGAAACTATAACAGCAAAAGATATATGATTCTGATGATTCTGAAAATTTATATAGGACTATACATGTTTTTCATACACACACACACACACATACATATTTATGTACTATATATATATATATATATATATATATATATATATATATATATATATAGTATCTCACAGAAATGAGTACACCCCTCACATTTTTGTAAATATTTTATTATATCTTTTCATGTGACAACACTGAAGAAATGACACTTTGCTACAATGTAAAGTAGTGAGTGTACAGCTTGTATAACAGGGTAAATTTGCTGTCCCCTCAAAATAACTCAAGGCACAGCCATTAATGTCTAAACCGCTGGCCACAAAAGTGAGTACACCCCTAAGTGAAAATGTCCAAATTGGGCCCAAAGTGTCAATATTTTGTGTGGACACCATTATTTTCCAGCACTGCCTTAACCCTCTTGGGCATGGAGTTCACCAGAGCTTCACAGGTTGCCACTGGAGTCCTCTTCCACTCCTCCATGACGACATCATGGAGCTGGTGGATGTTAGAGACCTTGCGCTCCTCCACCTTCAGTTTGAGGATGCCCCACAGATGCTCAATAGGGTTCCCTCAGATTCTTTAGCAAGGCAGTGGTCGTCTTGGAGGTGTGTTTGGGGTCGTTATCATGTTGGAATACTGCCATGCGTCCAGTCTCCGAAGGGAGGGGATCATGCTCTGCTCATTCATGGTTCCCTCAATGAACTGTAGCTCCCCAGTGCCAGCAGCACTCATGCAGCCCCAGACCATGATGCTCCCACCACCATCCTTGACTGTAGGCAAGACACACTTGTCTTTGTACTCCTCACCTGGTTGCCGCCACACACGCTTGACACCATCTGAACCAAATAAGTTTATCTTGGTCTCGTCAGACCACAGGACATGGTTCCAGTAATCCATGTCCTTAGTCTGCTTGTCTTCAGCAAACTGTTTGCGGGCTTTCTTGTGCATCATCTTTAGAAGAGGCTTCCTTCTGGGACGACAGCCATGCAGACCAATTTGATGCAGTGTGCGGCGTATGGTCTGAGCACTGACAGGCTGACCCCCCACCCCTTCAACCTCTGCAGCAATGCTGGCAGCACTCATACGTCTATTTCCCAAACACAACCTCTGGATATGACGCTGAGCACGTGCACTCAACTTCTTTGGTCGACCATGGCGAGGCCAGTTCTGAGTGGAACCTGTCCTGTTAAACCGCTGTATGGTCTTGGCCACCGTGCTGCAGCTCAGTTTCAGGGTCTTGGCAATCTTCTTATAGCCTACGCCATCTTTATGTAGAGCAACAATTCTTTTTTCAGATCCTCAGAGAGTTCTTTGCCATGAGGTGCCATGTTGAACTTCCAGTGACCAGTATGAGAGAGTGAGAGCGATAACACCAAATTGAACACACCTGCTCCCCATTCACACCTGAGACCTTGTAACACTAACGAGTCACATGACACCGGGGAGAGAAAATTGGGTTAATTGGGCCCAATTTGGACATTTTCACTTAGGGGTGTACTCACTTTTGTGGCCAGCGGTTTCGACATTAATGGCTGTGTGTTGAGTTATTTTGAGGGGACAGCAAATTTACACTGTTATACAAGCTGTACACACACTACTTTACATTGTAGCAAAGTGTCATTTCTTCAGTGTTGCCACATGAAAAGATATAATAAAATATTTACAAAAATGTGAGGGGTGTACTTACTTCTGTGAGATACTGTGTGTGTGTATATATATATATATATATATATATATGGAAACATTACCATAAGGCTGCATTTATTTGATCAAAAATACAGAAAAAACAGTAATATTGTGAAATATTATTACAATTTAAAATAAGGGTTTTCTATTTTAATATACTTTAAAATAAAATTTATTCCTTTGATCAAAGCTGAATTTTCAGCATCATTACTCCAGTCTTCAGTGTCACATGACCCTTCAGAAATCATTCTAATGATGATTTGAGTGGTATCTTATTTTTTGACCTTGTTTTTAAACCATGATCTCATGCAGATTTCTTGAAATCCAAATCTCATCAAGCAATCAGAAAAGCTGTTTACTGGTGTTGTTGCTCACTATTATTTGAGTGTTAGTCATTTTAACAGATAATACCAAATTTTCATAAAAACAGTGTACAATCAGCTAATACATATGAAGGAAGCAGGCAATGTCATGACAGTAGAGTGATTCAGTGGCAGGTGGATGAGGAGGAAAAATCTCCTCTCATGACCTATACGATGTTTACACAGTTACTTGGCTATAAGAATGAAACAATATCTACTTCACAGTATCTACAAAAAAAGCTGGAAACATTTTAAACATTTTTGCATGGTTTCAAATGTACTACTCTAATTTAATCTACTAGAAACCGTCTTTTCAATGGACTGATTGAAAATATAACTGGACAAAAGAGACTGCACTGGAACTTTATCCACTGGTGTCACAGTGTATTCCTCTATGAATGGCACTATTGAAAACATGACTGCAAAACTGCAACGTGTACAACTGAGTCATCGTATCCGCTGAAGGATAAAGCTTCATTTAAAACCTCGATATAGATTTACAGTGTTGAAACTACAATACAGACATCGGCACTGAACCCACGACCTTGGTTTTACTAACACCCGTCTCTACAGCCAACAGGAACTGTCAATACATGCAGTGACGTTACCAAAGAGGTGCTGTTGACCAAAAACACACCAATGACAAACATGCCAAAGCTTCAGGAACACATAGTACATACGACAGCCCTTCAGTGGACATTATTACGACATTCAAGATAAACAGAAAGCACGTCATATAGGTAATAACATGTGAAGACTCATGCAAAAATAGCCCATGTCACAGAACAGTCTCTAAAATCAGTTAAATGCCTCTGTTCACTACTGAAATGCCCTCTTCAATTCCTAATCTTCATGAAAGTAAAGCCCTCACTTAACTCTTAGAAAGTTTGTTTCTTTGTTTGTGTTTGTTATTCTCAATTATCACACAGTATGGAATCTCCTTTTTAATTAGTCTTTAAAACAAAAGCTTGTTCTAAACAAACTCTCCTGTGGTAATTTAAAGCTGTGAAAGGAAGTTCTGAACTGAGCCCATAATGGAGCCACTATACAATGCAAATGAGCAGCAGGAGTGTTCAGGAAACCTGTTTAGACATTTGCAATTGAAATTTGATGCCTCTTGTGATGAAGAAACAATTATATATTATTATACTAGATTAGATTAGATAAAAAGTCATAATTTTGACAATTTTTAACTATGACCTTTTCCTCATAATTGTTGATTATTTTCTGATATTATCTCATTATGACCAATGTTGGGGAGAGTTATTTTTAAAAGTAATACATTACAATATTGCTTTACTCCTTAAAAAGTAACTAAGTAATGCATTACTTAGTTACTTTTTATGGAAAGTAACGTGTTATACGTTACTTTCGCGTTACATTTTCACATGGGCTGGTTTTGTTTGTGTTTTTTAATAACAAAAAAGTTCTATTTTTGGCAAATGTAAAGTCCCTTTTATACCAAAAGTAAAAGCCTCAGGCTGAAGAAAATGCCAATTCATGTCTGTACAGTAAAGGGCGCAGCTCAAACAAACCTTTCTGGAACACAGAAGAATGGGACGGAGGAAAATAAAGTGCACCTTTCTCCCGATTTCTCTCAACATGAGGACAGGAGACGTGGGAAAATAAAGTAACTGGTGTTACTTATTAGAAAAAGTAACTCAGATATTGAAAACATTTAAAAGTAATCCATTACTTGAAAAAAGTAATCTGATTACATAACTTGCGTTACTTATAATGCATTACCCCCACAATGATTATGACTCATTATTTTGACATTTTATGTCATCATTTCAATTTTTGTTCTAATTATGACTTTTTTATATGACATAGTTTTATGTCATAATTATGATTTACCAAACTATGCTTTTTTTCTTATGTGGTGGAAATGGGCTTCCATGATTATGAGATTGATAATGGCGTGTAAAAAGCTTGTAGTGAGTTGTAACAAGGGCAAAAGTCTTGGGTGAGCTATGTGGAGGGATCATTGAAGTACTATTGGAATCATCAATAGAGGAATTAAAAAGAAATGTGGGTGAAGGAGAAACAAGGCATTTGCAGGTGAATGTAGAAGGAATAGCTTCTGTACACTGTAAAGGTATTTCCTGAATTATTATGATCAAACACTTTCACTGTAAAATGCAAATCTCTTGCAGTTAATCGTTAGCTAGCAATAGCACACACATATGCTAATGCAACTATAGACTGCATCAGCGACTACACAGTTAATGGCTTTTAAATAAAGCAAGAGCAGCATATCGTTAATGTTTTCTGGCACATCCTGGACTAAAGCAAATTCTCTAACAGAACATTAAACACAAAGACACAAGATCTGAGCATCTTCACTTCAGTTTGACTTGATTTATTTCATACAAAAGTTCATAATGAGAATTAACGGTGGTTTAGATTTTGATGTTTTATTGATTTGATGTTTTATTGATGTTTTATTGAAGTCATCATTATGGTGATCAGTGTTCACCTTAATTGTGCTTTTGATTCTTGATTCTTTTTTTACATTTTCTGTGGCTGCTTTAACTTTGTGTTTATAAAAATATATAATATTAACAAATATACATTTGTTATGGCAAAAAAACTGATCAGATGAAGTTGGCTATGGTGATGATATGTAGTAGCCTCACTTATCTCATTATGCAGTAAGTATTTTGGCAGTAATATGTAGACACACACAGACATCAAGAATCAGCCTACAACGGTGACAATCAAAAAAATATTCAGATAAACATCAAATCTGTACATCACAAAACAAGCAACTAAAGTCACAAAAAGATTTTTGTTGAGATTCATACTCCGTTTCTTGATTTCTCTGTGCATCTGAAAGACAAAGCTCAAAACATTTTCTGTAGCACTTTTAAAACAATTCAAAATATCTGATTGTCATAACACTGATGCCATAAATATCACAAGGCTGCTGTTAACTTTACAGATATTGTTTGTAATTTTACAGAGTAAATAAAAGTAAACAACTGTAAAAAAATAAAATATAAAAATTAGGATTTTTTTTACAGACTGAAGATGGTTAAAGGTGCAATATGTAAGAATTTTGCAGTAAAATATCCAAAAACCACTAGGTCAGTGTTATATATTTTGTTCAGTCGAGTCCCAAATGTTTCCAACTATTTGTAGATTGTGAGAAAATTGCAATTTTAACCAAGGCTCCGGGACGTGTGAGGAGTCGCCTGTCAATTGCGTCATACCCGCGTTACCCTCGGCTTCCGGTTTTATTTTGTAGAAACGATGGAAACACCAAAGACACTTTAATATATTACATGTTTTAATAGACAAGGGAACAACTGTTTGGTTACATTTATAGACAGAAAACTAATTGTTGTTATATAGCTCAACACGTTTAGTCTTATTGTTTAAATCTAATTTTCTTGATTTTTTGCAAGTACCATGCTTTACCATGCCTCTATTTTGTCAAGTAGCTAACATAGCATAATCAGATGCAGCTTTATTTTTAGTAACAGTAATACAGCATTTTCTCCATCATACAATTCGTTTTAAAATTAATTGCATGCCATTTATCAACAAGCCATCCAGCACTGATATTCTTAAATCGATCTATCTTACTGCAGTGTGTCTCAAACAAGTGTCTCACAGCAGCCACCAAGCGAACGCACAGAGTAACGTTATAACATAATTTTCAACACTCTCAAATGTATCTAATATGATAAACAGAGCTGCGTTACCTCATACTCATGACCGGAAAAGCAGAAGCGGCACCGGCGACTGCGGCATAATAATAAAAGTTCCGCTGCTAGCGGCGTGTGTTGCGCAATCGCTCCAGCAGCCTCGTTCAGCTCCCACAACACTCGGTCCTGCTCTGCTACATACAGTAACGTTAATAATCTCATCCATGAACATGATTTCTTCCCGAGTCCTATCCTGATTATTTCCACCGGCTGTGATATGAAGACCACATGTCCCAAGATTCCGCGCTCAAACTTGGCGTCATCAAGCTACGCCTTTGTTTTGAATAGGCCTCTAGCGGACAGAAAATATTACATATGGCACCTTTAAGAGTTTTTGCTAGAGAATAAGAATTTGTGAATTCGTGAAGACTCTTTTGTTATATTAGAAATATGTGCACACTACAGCACTGTGTAAGCAAAAGATGAGAAGTGCATGCTGTGAAAGTGAGCATGACTCTGGTAAACGTGGAGAGGGTGCAGAAGTTAAGTGTTAACTGTAAGTGCAACAAGAGTACGCTATAGTGTATCATAAGCAGAAGTTGTGAAAGCTGTTGAAATGAGGACCAAAAATGGAAGGGAAAGTTGACTAATGTCAGAAACATACTAAAAAGTACACAAACGTTATTGTCTGGCCAGTGCACTAAAAAATATGTGTTTACATCTGCCTTCAATCTATAGGCCAAGGACACCTTAGCGGACAGAGACTGAGCAAATGTTAAATATTATATGAAATTGGGTATTGTATTTTAAGTCTGGTCTAATATGTGTATACCATATTAATATTAATGTATTATTAACCATATTAAAGTATTTACATATTATGCTTCCATTAAAATAATCTTTTTTGATGTACAGAGTGTTTGGAAATTCAATTTTTATTTTAGCCTACTTATTACAAAATTTTAAAATAAAAAGGGATAGAGGATAATAATAGAGGACACTTGCGTTGTGAATAAGAAACAGACAAGATGGAGACAGTAAAAGTATCTGGGAGATTCGTAGATGCAAAAAAGCTGGTGTTATTGACTTATGGGATATGAGGAGGAGAAGGGTGTCAGGCACATAGCACATTATAGGAAAAAGTAACAAGGTTTATTGTTAAATGCTGCAAATTTTCCCAATAATGAGTTCAATTATGATTTGGGAGGAGAACCCTTCAGAAGTCACAGAAGGGGGCACTATTGAGATGGTTTTCAAGAGATCCAGATAAAATATTTACATTTAAAGGAAGAGGGATTAGCAATAGGCTAATAAATTGTTTAACCATAATGCTTCTTGATGTTTTACCTTTGAATCTTTTTTTTTTTTTTTTGTATTATACCAATCCATAGAAAGAAATCTTGTTAATAAAAATCATCTTATTAAAAATTTCTTCTCTTTTTTTTTTCTTTTTTTTTATGTTTAATACAAATAAGGACGTTTGTGGTATTGATTTGTATTGTAATTTGATGCCATTGCGATTGTTTAACGTCATGTCACAATAAGAAAATAAAACTAATATTCTTTATATTAATTTAAGGACAAATACAACATATTTTAATCTTATTGCAAAATAAATTAAGTTACCTGACTCGCTGACGTTATTCGCAGTGCTTTATGGGAGTGAGCGATTGGCGCTGAGCTGTTTTGGCGCGATTTTCAATTACTTTAATTTTTTATTCATTTTTCTTTTTTAAATTGATAAATGAAGGTGAAATCGCATAGCTTTCTCTAAAATGAACATGTCATGTCAGCATCAAGCAGATAAGGCACTCAATTTATAATATTACAATATGTTTCCACTCAAAAGTCGTTCATTTAGCATACTTATTATTTGTGATGATCAGCATACTTCGTTGACTTCCATTCAAACAGCCTCTGTCGCTTTTTTAAGCGGAGTTTGGCTCCCTCTCGAGGAGATTTGCAGCAAGCGTCTTGTCACGTGACCCAAATTAATATTCAGTAGGAATATTCGGCCGCCTTTCAACAAATCAAATAGGTCGATTGGGCGAACGTGACTTAAGCAAACTTAATATTCATGAGTCAAGCCTTCGCCGTAGTAGACACCCGGGTGGTACTGGTACATTGCTGTGAGGAGGGGAGATGGATGCGCCGCCGCTGTCTACCGGCTGTGGTACTGAACATTTTAAATATAACATTCGAGTCGACTTCTTTTAAATGGCAACGATTTTACTGAGGAAAGCAGCATATGAGATAACTGTTTAGTGTATTGTTGTATGAGTAACTGTGTTGATTTATGCAGTGAGTGAGATGGAGGCCGGTAGAGATGAAGAGGGAGAGGCTCGGGAGGAGAGCGCGGAGGTGAGAGAAGATGCATGCATAAAAGAACAGACTAAATCTTTAATGCCTTAACATCGAATTATTAGCTATAATACTATCTGTTCATGAACATACATTATTCTCAGAGTAGTGAGAAAAAGGAAAATGGGTGTGTGAGTTAACCGGCTTTTTAATCCATTCGAGGGTTGACACCCTTTTCATGTGACAGTGTCTGCGCATCTTTTGTATTTCATATAAGAGTGCAGATCATACAGATGATGACCTTAAATGAAAAATATCCATTAGTTTACTTTGACAGGCATCATTTGTGGTTGCAGATAACACCTCTTAATTCCTCCTATTGTTGTTTCATCCATTTTTGCATTTCTGATGTGGTTTCATTCATATTAATATGTCCAATTCTTGAATTAAACGTTCAAAAATAAACTGCATTTATTTAAATTTACGAACCAATTGATGGTTTATAGTGACATTAAGGTTTTAGGTATCAGAGAATCACAATTTGTGTGGCAAAGCAACACTATTGTGTTTGCAATGTGAAGGAGAATTATGTGGTTTAGTTATAAAGAGCATTGCATCACTGTTGCTATATCTGACAAATCCCAAAAGTATCATTTAATATTTACATTGTAGGATCTAAGACAGGTGTATTAGCTTTGTGGCACAAGATATCCTTAATGACAGATTGATATCCATATAAATTAGCAGGGACACACAGTATATACATACCCTCGCATCTACAGTAACTCAAATGGCAGAGCAACCTGTCAGAGAACCACTACACTGATTTTATAATAATTTTATGAAACATTATTGTGTTAAATGCAATGCTATGTGATTTTCAGTACATTTGTGTGAATATACACTACAGTTCAAAAGTTAGGGGTTGGTAGGAATTCTTAAAAATCTTCCAGAAATCATTCTAAAATGCTGGAAGAAATCATTTCTTTGTATAATCAATGTTGAAAACAGTTGTGCTGCTTTATATTTTTGTAGAAACCGTGATATATTTTTAAGGATGAATAGAAAGTACAAAAGAACAGTATTTATTTAAAATAATGTACATTATAAATGTATTTAATGTCATTTTTGATCAATTCAATGCATCCTTGCTAAATAAAAGTATTAATTATTTGAATTTATAATATTATTATATATTTATCTTACTGACCCCAAACATTTTTTTTGTTTTAGATACTGCTGTGCTATCAAATTGTTTAATTTGTTATAACTTCTATATAAATATTGTCAATATGTCAACATTTGTTCTTTTTTTTCAGTGCCAGAGACTCACTGCAGAGAGAGATGAGGCTGAAAGGCAACTCAAGCACATTAAACGAGGTAAGATCAAAAAACCTGACTGATGTGAAAGAATGTGAAGTCATCTTCTGCTATTTTTCGTGTATTTGTATGGCATGTTTGTCATTCAAAATGGGAAGAACAATATTGCAATGTGCAGTGTAGAGCAGATTCTGTTTAAATCACTTGGATGTCATAGTGGTAAAGCATCAGATTCATTTTCTGATCTTCTGTGTAGACCGGAGGTCACCAATTGGCTTCCTGTGGTCCAGATCCCGGCTCAGTCTGGACCACAAATCATTTATTTTAAATTAATACAATTATTAATTTAACCCCACGTAACCCTTGCTGGCTCTTTTACTACAAAGACGGTCCAAAAGTCTTGAGGTCACATGAAACGGAAGTTGCGATAGGCTTTTCTTCCATATTGTGATGTGAAACAGCTTCTTGAACAAGAAAAAATGTAATGGGGATTTGATTGGATGGTTGTGGTTTGTAAACACCAGTAAACACGTCATCAGAGAGGAGAAAAGATGTCGCTGCAAGAGAGCACATTAATTAAAAAAAATAATGATGTGCACTGTAAATCATTTATAATAAATACTGCAATATTCCAGATAAAAAAAAAGAATTTCTGGATTTGCACAAAAGATTAACATGACGGCACATGCTAGTGGATGAGTTGAATCAACTCCACAGCAACTACATTAATTTATCCACTAACCATTCAGAAACATCTAAAAGTTGTAACTTCTTCCTGAGTCTCTCCATCAGTGTCGACTCCGGTTTGAACAATGTAAGGCTGAACACCGTTACTGACAATCCTCATTTTGGCTGCGTGAGATTCTCCAGCTTTGTTGTTGTTGAGCAACCGAAGCGCGAGCTGTTAAAGCTCCGCCCTCTTCTGGAAAGCGGCCTGGGAGCAGCAGCTCATTTGCATTTAAAGGGACAAACACAAAAATGGCATGTTTTTGCTCACACCCAAATAAGGGCAAATTTGACAAGCTATAATAAATGATCTGTGGAGTATTTTGAGCTGAAGCTTCACAGACACATTTTGGGATCACCAGAGACATATATTACATCTTGTGAAAAGAGGCATAATAGGTCGCCTTTAAATTCTCCTTGGTATTAGAGCTGCACGATTAATCATTAAAAGAACACGATCTAGATTCAAACACCCACACGATTTCATTCCTAAATGACGACAATTCGTCTGTGTCTATTAAACCTCTGACAAAATAACACTGGAACATTTAAATCTGAGATTGCGCTGTCGCTGATCCAGAGAGAGCAGTTATCATGTACAGTATGAAACAGCTTCACAAAGTCTTTTCAACCACACAGTTTTGTTACAAATATTCATATTATCACAGAAGTACTAGGATAAAAGTTTATAGTTCAGATATAAACACTGATGTCCACAGTAGCGATCAATATGGAGCATATCACCTTTTGAAAGTAACTTGTCGCTTCAAACAATGATTGTATCGATTACATCGTTACACCAATAGGTGGCGACGAGTAACTTAAAGTGTATGTCATTGAATCATTCATCCAAGAGATTCGTTCAAAATGCTGATTTATCCAGTAAAGAAACAAGTGAAGTATTTATGAGTAAGTCATTGAATCATTCATTCAATTAGTTTTTTAAAATAATTCTTTCAGATTAATTTAACATTTTAAATAGACTGCAGTAATTAACATTTTGTCAGAACCTCTAGTAAATTACATGTTATTTTGTTTAGATGTCTGTTCAGAATTATGGGAGAATCGTGATCTCTGCTTAAAACAAACAAATCGTGATGCTCAATTTAACCAGAATCGTGCAGCTCTACTTAGTATACACTGTACACACCGAATTGTAAAAAGTAAAAGCTTAAGAAGTTTACTATAAAGTTTGCAAGTAAGTTGGTGTCTAACAGTCCTGACCTCATTGACCTCCATACATCACCTTTTTGCAAAGAGGAAGAGGTGAAGATGATCTCACTTGGCGCATCCCGCTAAGCTGACGCTTGGTGTTGTCTTATCTCATTTCCTATCCCTTTACCCTCACCCATATCACCATGACATCACCCGGGGGCTCTTCTGAATGGTCTATTATTCGTAGGTGTTAGCAGGTACTCTAGTCTCCATGGCTACTGGGAGCCAACCGTAGAGATGCATTAGTGTTAAGGTGACCTTACCTGCTTCCATTCCATTTAGTGACATGTAAGGAAACCCAGCCTCAGTTACTAATTTGTTAGCACTCTGACAACACTCTGACGGCTGCCAAGAACAGAATCCGGAAATTGTTCTCAGGTGAGAAAATGTTAATTCTTCTCTGCAAGATTAAAATTAGGGTTTCGCTTGATAGGGTTTTACTTGCTTTTGCATAAAAAGGCCAATGTTGAACTTTTGTACTTAAATTTATATGGTGAATATGTGCAGCACTGAGGAATGTTTTCTTAATGCAGATTGAACTCAAAGTGCCTTATTATGCATGTAGAAAATAGTACGCTCTAAAAAATGCTGGGTTAAAAACAACCCAAGTTGGGTTGATAATGGACGAACCCAGCGAATGGGTTGTTTTAACCCAGTGGATGGGTTAAATGTTTGTCCAACCTGCTGGGTAGCAGGTTGGGCAACTCAGCTATTGTTTAAAAATTACTGTATTGCTTTATTGCTTGCTTAAAATTAACCCAAAGTATGTTGGAAATGAACATTTATTAATATGTTTAATGAATACTAATTAAACAATAAACATTTATTAAATTGCTTATTAATAAATGTTCACCTTTTGATTATTATTGATGCCTCTAGTAATTATGTGTCTGATTTTTAATTTCCAACCTGTTTTGGGTTCATTTTAAGCCAGACATATAGTCATTTTTAAACAATAGTTGGGTTAAATAAAACTGCCCAGCACGTTGGGCAAACATTTAACCCAACCGCTGGTTTTGTCCATTTTCAACCCAACTTGGGTTGTTTTTAACCCAGCATTTTTTAGAGTGTGAAGAAAGCATATTTTGTAATTCTTTGGGGTAGCATGACAAATTCATTTTGCTGAAGTTTTATTGGTAATACAGTATGAACAGACTTTTGTACAATTACTACAATTAAAAATAATTTTAAGTAATTTTATGCATGGGATATTTCCCTGGGGAATGTTTATATATGAACTTTATTCAGTGATAAATTGTGCATATCATTTTATAATTTGACCTGGAAGCCTATTTGGTCAATCATTTGAATATTGTGAATATTAGTTATTGTGCATAACAGAATATTGTGATGAATCCAGTTTTATTTTAGTTTGGCTTCAGCTTTTAGGATATGCTTTCTGCTCTTTTGTTATTGTTGTCCTATAATCATCAGACAATCCCTAGGGAAGCAATGTAGACCAGCTGAATTCAGCTCTCATCACTGTTTTGTTATAACACTAAATTATTAAAAATCACCAATTATGAATTATTTATCAGTAGAAAATGAATAGGCACCCGCCTTTCAACCTTCCATTGTAGTTCATGCCAAACCCCTTATGCACTCTCATATCATTTCTAAAATGCACGTCACCTTGAATACGATTTAGTGGAAAGATATTCAATATGAATGTAATGTACACAAAAACGCATGATACAATTACCTTGTGAGTTACGGTAGATTTTTGCACCGCTCTCGTTCATTTTTCGATTTTTTTAATAAAATGGCAGTGCATGTGTTTTATAACCTCACTAAATGGCACAAACATGACACAGCAAATGTCACAGTAGTTTGCCCTACTTGCTGACATACAGGACAATAGTCTTGTGCAGGGTGCATGTGATTGGTCTGTGTTCTGTTTAATGATTGGCTGCTGCAGGGGAACTGCTGTTGAGTATCTGGGAGGTACTGGATCTGTGTCTGGCAAAGCAGCTGTCTCCCACCTCCTCTTTGGGACGCCTGAGCGAGCTTCATTAAGAATACCCTCTGCACTTATGCAAATTAAGGCCCGTGTGTTAAGCTATCAGCCCCATTACTCAGCTTATTTACCTTTACGCTTTACAGATCTTACAGTTTGTGTGAATTTTGTAGGCCTATATTTATATAAAAATGAATGCTGCATTTTAATGCAGTCTACACATCCGCCCAGCGTTTGGAGTAGATTATAGGTTGCAAGCACAGGCGCAATTAGTCCTGGAGTTGAAATCAAAATTGCTGGGTGATTAACCCTGAACTGTTACGATTTATTAAAAGAGCTTAATCGCTGTGATCAAAATTGGAATGGAAGCTCTTTAGACTAATGCCAGCCTAACATTTTCTTAAAGTGGCAGACAAATGTTTGTTTGAAGCAGCTGTTTCCTGTCTGCAAAGGATGCTACTGCATTACTTTAAGCTTTCGTCTCTGTTCGACTGACTCCGCAGAGCCATATTTTGCTCATGCAGCATTAAGCATGTGGTGGATCTGCTGACCTAGAATCTGCGCACAGAAGCAGCGCTCTTTCGGACAATCATTAGAAGCCAAATGAGTTGAGCAGATGAGTTTGGACTGATCTGCAAGGGCAAGAGGGAGCCACACCCCTTTTATTTTCCTGCTTTATTTTCATGGAAACTTGCACACCCTCAGATGCAGAATTAGTGAATGACCCAGATGCAGTGTTGGGTGTAATGCATTACAAGTGACGTAATCAGATTACTTTTTTCAAGTAACTGGTAAAGTAACACATTACTTTTAAATTTACAACAAAATATCTGAGTTACTTTTTCAAGTAAGTAACGTGTTACTTTGTTTTCCTATTTATTAACTGACAGCTCTCCTATCCTCATTTTGAGAGAAATTAGGCGTTATGCTACCTTCACGTGCTAGTTAAAAATTGACATGAACACTCTCCCATTTCGAAACAGAGCTCGTAATCACGACTTCAAAAGTGGGAATTATCAAATTTCCGATAGCACGTGAAAGCAGCATAAGTGCAGAGGCGTTGTGTGTGCTGCTGTGTGAACATAATGGTTATTGTAGTTCTAGACATGGGGCCCAATTTTAACAATCTAAGCACTTGATCTAAAGTGCACCGTGCAAGTGCACTTAGGGTGTGTCCGAATCCACTTTTGCTAGTTTAAGGATGGGAAAAATGGTTGGCGCGCCAGGCGCATGGTCTAAAAGGGTTGTCCCTATTCTGTTAATGAGTACTGGGTGTGTTTTAGGCGTAACATGCAAAAAAACAATCAGAGTCTCATCTTCCATTCCCTTTAAATGCCAGTTGCGCTCACGCCATGGCAGATTCGCTATTTACAAGGGGAAAAACTGAACGCTTCTCTAGTGAGGCAACGAATCTGCTCATACACAAGGTTAAAGACCATCTGTGGGAAAAGCCGGATTCCACCAAAGCATTTTTATCTTTATGCGCACAATAATAATCTTTTACATTGTAATCCTTTTATTTTTAATATTTGGCATGTTTGTGTGCTCCTGTCTGTGTGTGTAACAAGCGTGTTGTTCACCCGCCTATAGGCGCATATTACTAATGCACCCTTTAAATAATAATAAAAACAAAAATACTGCTGTCGTTTTCAGTTGCCTCAAAATAGCAACACGCCAACAATGCACCTGAACACACCTCGTTTTCAGACCAGCACGCCCATGGGCGCACAGATGGGCGCAAATGCATTTGCTATTTAAACAATGTGGCGCAGGACGTGAAAATGATAACTGCATCAGGTTGAAACTAGCAAAAAACACAAAAAATGTCTTTGCTGCTGACCTTCGATGAACCAATTCAACCACACTAATAAGCAAAAATGACTTTAGTTAAACATCACATTTGTGTTTCTTTTTTTTTTTCTTTATTGCTAAAGTAAGAGTGTTAAACTTTCTTTTCCTTCGTTCTATTCTGTGATCTAGAATGGCAGCACAGCTGAAAGGTTTGTTTGAGCTGCGCCCTCTTACTGTACAGGTGTGAATTCTATTTTCTTCAGCCTAAGGCGTATTCATTTCACTTTTGGTATGAAAGGGCCTTTACATTTGCCAAAAATAGAACTTTTTTTGTTAGAAAACAAACAAACAAGCAAGCCCAGGTGGGAAAAAATAACGCAAAAGTAACGTAACACATTACTCTTCAAAAAAAATAATGCATTTTTCGGGAGTAACACAATATTGTAATGCATTACTTTTAAAAGTAACTTTCCCAACACTGACCAGATTGAGGTTATTTTGCTTGTATTGTAACATACAAATGGCAGATCTGGTGATTTATACAGTATTTGGGTTAGTTGACATGAAATTTCAAGCAGTTTCTGCTGTGTTCACACAACATTACATGATGTACAGTATGCTTATAGACAATAGCCAGCAGCATTATGTGTTGGGTCAATGGCTGTGATGGATCAGGAAGCTTAGAAACTGATGGAATGAATTTGTGTGATTTTTGATATGCATTTCTCTTATGGACTTTTGCTATACTGAAATCTATTTTGAGGTTTAAGCAAGAGCTCTGATGAGTTTTTGAAAGCTGTGAACTTCACACGTCCCTGTCAGGTTATTCTCTCACTGGCTCTGCAGAGCTGCTCACTGCCGCACTGCTGCATATTTAACAGGAATAAAGAAACAAGTGTCTTAATCCTGCTGAATTTGGATTATCCAATAAGATATTGTGAATTTATATAGTATAAAACCAAACATTTTAATAGTAAATATTATTAAATAAAAACAATCAGATCTGATTACATCAGAGGACATAATGCTACCCTAAGAGTTGTTTTAACAGTCTAAGCCATGTTTTTCTCATCAAATTTGTATGTTTCCTTTTTTTCCATAATGTACTGATATGAGGTGATATCAGAATCAGTTGGATTACTCCCTGAATAATGGGTCAAAGTGAGGCCATGCATTGATAACGTTCAGCTTTCCATTCTCTCAATGTACAGTATGTTACCACATAAAAAGAAAATGAGGAGGAGTATTTATTCCGAGAAAGGGCTCCAGGGCAGGCCGGTGATGCACTTTGCTGTGACTGCATGTGGAGAAACGAATCATTCCTGCATAATTCAACAGCCTTTCATGGAATAATGTATAATAAACTCCCTCTCTTGATCATTTCCTGTGAAGCACACCGGCACAAATGATGTATTTACCATTTTCTTTGACTGAACACATATTTTATGTTATATTTGATTTAAAAAGATAATTCATTTACCGTTTTAAAGAACTGCTGAAAGTTAGGTTTTTTTAGGTGCCATTTATATGTATTTTAGAAATAGTGCAATGCCACTAAATACAAAAGACTTGTTTAGACTTTGATGTGAGCTTCTCTGACATTTGCTATGACATTTAATCCTCTATTTGAGAGGCCAGTGTAGTGTATAGAGTTACCGTCCCAGTGCTTTGTAGCAGCAGTCCGTCGGTGGTACCCAAAGTGTTGGGAAATGGTCCCCATTGTGAGTGTGTAACTGATAACTGTCTATCTCATTAGACTCTGGTAATGTTTCACTGATAATAAAACCACATCTAAATGAAAACTTACTTTATACAGTTGCTATTTTTATAATACTTGTTTTATATGCTGTTAATGAATCAAGCTTTGTCTATAGTCAAATTATTTTTCAGATATTCCCTTATCTCTGGTCTGACGAACCTGTTTCCTCATTTAAAATATAAGTTATATACTAAAAAGTAGTATTTGTGAATCATTTCTGTGCATCTGGATTTGACTGACCCCTCATGAACTGTGTAGAAGATCGTGTAAATAAATAAATAAATAAATAATAGTTGAAAACATGACTATACTATAAACCATGAGAACAGGCTTATATCTTCCTAGCTGATGCTTATATCTAAAATGTGTGTCTCTGTCTCTGAGTTATTTCTGTTGAGTGCAGAAACACAGTTGCTGCATGATGGATTTGATTGGAAATATGATCTGCTGTGGATTCATTTACTCATAAATGCATTTCCTTTCTTTGCACAGTTTCTCAAATGGTGATCGAGGAGGTGAACGTACTACAGACCCAGCTTGAGATTGAGAAATCTTGCCGGGAAAATGCAGAGGCTCTGGCCACCAAGGTGTTTATCCAACAATACTATTCTTCTGTTTCATCAGAAAACTTTAAAAGCCCAGAGATATTCATGGTGAAGTTCTTTTACGTTGTTCCCTTAGGGGTAAAAAGAGGAAAGAAGTTCAAAATACATTTTCAGTGGTATACTGTTAGCTGCGTTTAAATGAATATGTTTATAGGCGTGCTTTCCTCTCAATAGCAAAATAAACACACAACAACAATGACAGTGGTGAGAAAACAGTAGTTCAGAATATGTTTAAATAAGCTCTTCAGTTCGGCACCCCATTCAAGTCACGTCACATTTATTTAGCACTTTATACAATAGACTGCCTTAAAGCAAGCAGCTTTACAGTATTAAACATGAAAAAAACAGTGTCTCTTTCAATTAGAAATACAACTTCAGCTCTCTAGTGTGTTCATGTTTTTACTCACGTCTGACTCTGATGGACTGAACAGAAGAAATGAACTGGAGAAGATTTCCACTGCACCTTTTATGTATCGCCACGGACCAATGGAAATTTGAAGTTGTTTACCAGCCGGAGCTAACTTTTCTGGAAAGTTCACTTTGGCAAGCTGTTTCAAACTCCCGAAACGAACTCTGTTTTGGCCTGATTTTGTTCAAAATGACATCACACCAGTTCGTTTTTTCTATTTCGCTTGAAGTATGTCGTGGCCTTAATGATTTTATCTATTTATTTCTGTTTATTGACATCTTTCAGCTCTTCAAATATTTTTTCTAGAAAGCAAAATGATTCTAATTGTTGAACATAAAAGGAGAAATTTTGAAGAATGTATTGGTCGTGGCTTTGAACTTGAGAATCGTACCAGTCTGATTCATGAATTAATCATTTAGACCACTTTTGTAGAATGTGCCAAGGAGAGCTAAAACAAAATGTTCAAACTTTTATCATAATTTATTGTCTTAAACAGGGCTTGACATTAACATTTTCACTGTAGCTACTGGTTTTCCAAAGTTACTAGCCACTCAGCATTTTCACTGGCCACAATTTTGACACTGATACCATGGGAAAAACTGACATATAGATATTTTTAATAATATCTGATAATTTGGCAGCAGGTATATTAGGCTGCTGTCACTTTAAGACCTGACGCACGGATCCATTATACTGTTACACATGCGTTTTCTTTCTCAATTGTTTACATTCACTTAAAATATTACTGACTGTGTTTACATAAATACTCACCAAGACCGGCATTTTGACATTATTTTGTGTGTATTTGACTGTTTGAGCGCAATAAGCAGAATCAAAGAACTCAATTTAGTACTGAAAGGTGGCTTTATGTGTGCACTTTGGGTGTGAAAACAAAACAAAATCTGCGAGAATGAGTAAAATTATGTGCAATACGCACAATCCCACGCTGAAATTCAAGCCCTGTAACACTAACGATATTCATCAGGAACAAATGAAACGAATGAGTGAGGGGAGGCGGGTTTGTGTGTCAACTCGCTGGTATCGTGTATCTATTCTGAGGAACATAAGTATCGTAAGCGTTTCAGATATTTCCATATCGATATGTATCGAAAAAATTGATATTTATGACAACACTACATTGCACTTAGTTTATTATTTCAGACGCCTTTTTAAAAGATTGAAAAATGTATATGTTAAATATAAAATTCATCCCGCCAAAGTGGCTAGTAGGAGTGACTGCGTTACACGCCACTGCTGAAATCCACCTGCATTTGGCCAGGTTGGTTGGCAGGTGTTAATGTCAAGCCCTGGTCTTAAATAATTTTGTTTTGATCACTTTAGTTGAACTGTGAGAACAGGAAGCTGAAGTATTTGAGCCTGTCATCACGGCCATGTCTGGATGAGCTGCTGCCCAGTATTTCTGACTGCATTTCCCTAGAAGAAGAGACTGAACATCAAGATCCCAGCTCTGACTCCTTTTCTCAGTATAAGCAGCAGGTCAAAGGTAAATACCAGTGTATCAAAATGGGGTGCAGTTGTACAAATAATAAATAATCCTTCGCAAAGGAATCTGTCAATAGTATGTCCATTCCAAATTCTCATTTTTCCACAGATCTCCAAGAAACTGTGAGTTCTTTGCTGGAGGAGAAGAAGCAGTTGGCTTGTCAGCTTCAAGAGCAGCAGAGGCGGATAGAGGAGCTGACAGCACTTGTGAGTAGTAAAGCAGCTCTTTTAAAGACCGAGCTCAGTTAGGCTTGACGGCAGTGGATGGGGGCTCGGTCTGCAAAGTGTCTTCCAGTATTTTAACCTGTTCATTAATAATAAATGATCTTGAAATGAAGCCTTAGCGACCTGCGGTATTGCTGATCCTAAAAGGATATCAGAGTAACAATGTCTAATTGAGTTTCTTTGCTGATAGTTTCTCAAATATGAGCCTTATGCTAATTTACAGACTGAAAAGGAGCAGGCTGAGATGAAGGAATTTTATAAAACCATTGAGCAGCAAAGCAAGACCATTAAGAGGTTCAACAGACGTGAGTATGGACGTTATGAATACAGAGCTTCTTCATTTCCTCACTTGTATTCAAATGCATGAGCATGACATCATCTCAAATGGCCTGCAGTGCATCTGTGCATGTGCCTTCCAAGAAGATTAATGTTCCCCACCAGCCCACTCACTACCGGCCGCACGTCAAAGTCCTTGATCAAATTATCTGTAAAAGATTCACCACAGGAAGGCCCTGTGTTCCAGCTGGGGGTGATGCACTTTGTTTTGACGTCCTCCCAGCTCCCTCTTTGCTCATTTGTGTTGTTAATCTGACTGGAATATTGGAAACAGCAGTGCTCAGGTTATATATACGACACTGACTTATGCAGCGGGTTTAAAATGTTTGTTTATTTTTAAACTAAGTTTTGCCTATGAAATCTGATTGAAGGAGCCACATTGTAAAATTGCTGATATATGCACACATGTGATTTGAATATCGGTTGAATGATATATTAATGTGTCACTGTTCATTAGGGCTGGGAACGGAGAATCGGTTCTTATTTTGTACCAGTTCCTTCTCTTATATGCCATGACAGTAAAGAGACAAAACTACCAAAATATGTTTTCACAAGTAAATTACTATTATGATCTGGTTCTTTTTAATGAAAATGCCTAAAATGCTTAAAAACCACAAAAAAAGTTTCTACCGATCAAAAGCTTGGGGTCGGTATGTTTTTAAAGAAGTCTATAATGCTCACCAAAGAGGCCATTTATATACAGTAGAGCTGCACGATTCTGGATAAATTGAGAATCACGAATCAAACAGAGTTCACGATTCTGAAAAGACTGGGACAACTAAACAAAATAACATGTCATTTACTAGAGGTTCTGAAAAAATGTTAATTGCTGCAGTCCATTTAAAATGTTTAATTAATTTGAATGAATTATTTAAAAAAAAATTGGTTTGAATGAATGATTCAATGACTCACTTATAAATACTTGTTTCATTACTGGATGAATCAGTGTTTTGAACGAATCTCTTGAATCAGTGATTCAGTGACATACATTTTTAAGTCACTTGTCGCCACCTACTGGCATAACGATGTAGTTGATAAAATCGTAATTCGAACCGCAAAGTTACTTTTAAAAGAATTTACTCTATTTTGATCGCTTCTGTAGACATGAATCGTGCAGCTCTAATATACAGTACAAAATACAGTAAAAACATATATGACCCTGGACCACAAAACCAGTCATAAGTTGCACGGGTATATTTGTAGCAATAGCCAACAATACATTGTATGGGTCAAAATTATACATTTTTATTTTATGGCAAAAATCATTAGGATGTTAAGTAAAGATCATGTTCCATTAAGATATTTTGTAAATTTTCTACCGTAAATATATATAAACATTTATTTTTCGGAGTGGATATGCATTGCTAAGGACTTCTTTTGAACAACTTTAAAGGCGATTTTCTCAATATTTTGATTTTTTTGCACCCTCAGATTCCAGATTTTCAAATAGTTGTATTTTGTCCTATCCTAACAAATCATACATCAATGGGAAGCTTATTCAGCTTTCAGATGATCTATAAATCTCAATTTAAAAAAACGGACCCTTATGACTTGTGGTCCAGGGTTATTATTATGTAAAATAACTCTTTTAATGTATTATAAAATGTAATTTATTCCTGTGATGACAAAGCTGAACAGCAGCTCCAGTTTAAATTGGTGCTCAAGAAACATTTCTTATTATTATCAATGTTGAAAATATTAATATTATTGCTTAATATTTTTGTAGAAACTGGGATAAATTTTTTCAGGATTCTTTGATGAATAGAAAGTTCAGAAAGAACAGCATATATTTGAAGTACAAATCTTTGTCTTTACTGTACCTTTTGATCATTATTTGATCAATCTTACTGACTCCAAACTTTTGAACAGTAGTGTATTATATCATAAAGCAATACCTTTTATTTACTGTATTTGTTAAGCATATAGTTTGAATCAGTCAACCAGTAACTAAAAGAATCATTCATGTAAATTTGGAACCAGTAATTTCCTTGCGATTCCAATCCGTACTGTCCATCAAATAATCTATGCCTGTAATACTGTGTCTACTATGATATTTATTTGCTTTATAGCCAAAACAGGGATTTTTTGCCAAGCCTATCATTGTTTATCTCTTTAGTGTCCATGATGGCCACTCATGAGTATGAAAACATGAAGGAGCAGCTGGATTTGGAGCAGAGCCTCAGGCAGAAAGCAGAGACCTATGCACATGAGGTATGTGACAAAACACATCTGAATTCACTTCATCAGTACATGGGTGACAGGCCAACTTCATTCCCTGTTGTGACAAACTGTGACCTGGTGACCTCAAAATCCAACCAAAAGACAAGATAAATGTATTCATTGACTGTAGAGTTTGAATTATCCATGGTTGCCTCTATCTGAAATTGTCATTTCCTCGTGTTCATTTTCTCCTGTAGATGATGGTGAAGCAAAAAGAAGCAAACAGACAGAGCATGATTCTGCTGCAACAGGCAGATCCCAGCATTCAACTGCTTAAAGCTTTAGAAGATGTGGCCAATGTGACTAAAACATTAGAAGAAGAGAGAATACAGCACCAAGACAAGGTAGGAAACCTTAAGTCTTTTAAACACATTTGAATCTGATTTTTAGATATACAAAACTGGTGTATATGTCTTCAGTTTAATTAGCTCATTTCAGAAAAAAAAGTGAAATTGTACCCATATTGCCATGAATACAATAAGCCTTATGGTTAATCATGGATTGAATGACAGGATTAGACAATGGAATTAAATCTAAAAGCCCTTTTCAGTTATTTAAACCAGTCTGCTAGGGCTTTTCATAGACATAAATCCTTTCATAAATATTAATCCTCTAATTTAGAACTTCGTAAACGGTTTTGACTGTGTCCTAATCACTAGCCACACACAATCCAGTTTAAGCTGGCACTAAATGGGATGAAATAGTGCTGTGCATTTATCTAACTTACTTAAAGTTAATCATTAAAGGGGTCATGAACTGCATTGTTTTATTGTTTTATAATGTTTCCTGGGGTGCACTTATAATGTTAGTATGCTTTTTAAATCAAAAATTGTAATAAGTTAGAAATAAAAGGCTTTTTCCTACCCTGATTTTAGCCCTCTTATTTGAACGCTCTGTTTTAAGGGGCGTGTCTGCTGTGCAACTTCAGTGTAAACGCCCACTGCTGTGATTGGCTAACATCTTTGCATATGAAATAGCTAAGTATTACTCTCTCGAAAACTTTTAGCACATTTTTACTATTACAGCTCACAAGGTTAACTAATCATGAAAAGTGTTGCATTACATTTAGATCTATGGCATTATATTTAGATCGTGGCATGAAAAGTTGCAGTGATGAACATTGTAGCCGATCACAGACTGATTGTTGAGCGCATGAAAGCAGTGATCTCGTCATTGCAACTCAATTTCTGCACACTAACGAATGCTTTCATCATAACTAACAGTGCAAACTCGATGTAACTAAGAGATTAGTTGAAATAAATGGGAGTTTTGGTGCGAGTCCAGAACTCAGTCACTGATAAACTCACACTGTTTGATTGACAGCTCCAGTGATTGCAAAGGGAGCGTACTTTGGTCACTTTCTATAAATAATTTAATCACCGTTTAAATAACAGATTATTTTCATCCAACTAAGAGAAACAATGTGAAGTTGATTTACTGACACATAGACAAAGAACATCTGACTGTACATGAATCATTAATATCAGATCAGGCATTAGAATGAACACAGTTACTGACATGTTGTTGCATTACTGTCGAGTCCATATTGTAAAAGTCTGTTTGCAAAGCCTGCGCCGAAATGTGATTGATTTACCAAAGAATCCACAGTGAAATGTACCGAATACAAATAAATAAAGCTCAACTGAGACGTTCACATTGTTGAAAATAAATAACCATATTCCTAGCATTAGTATCCTTTGAAAGGTAATGCTATTTTAGTCCTGTATCGCTCTTCTCTCCTCCTCATCTCACTAACACGCCAGTGGGCGGGGCAACGTTGCAATGATGAAGTAGGCGTTAATTCACCTATAGATAGACACATTCCAGGACGAGTCGTTCGCTGGGTCTGGTGTCAATAAAAGCTTTTATTGGACTAACAAGGAAGTTTTCAGTTCTGAAACTTACAGGATATTCTTATAGTACGATGAGCTCTTATATATCAAAAGCTCAAGAAAAAGTTGATTTCTCAATTCATGACCCCTTTAAAAAGTGTTCTAATAAATGAATAACCCTCAGTAAATGTAATCTTTAGAAAATCTCAGTCTTTTCATCTTGAAAATTTTTCAAACGGTACATTATAATGTTGAGATGCAGTAGACTAGAGTATGCCAGATCATAGACCGCATTCATTCATTCTTCAGTTCCCCCACAATGCCTTGTTGATAATACGTTGTTTTCATCTGGCTCTCCTGTGGCTCTTCTGTTCTACAGTACATTCCCATCCTCAGCAGTACAACATAGTTTTCAAACCACACTAAATGACAAACGTATGTGAGTGGTAGGCTGTCAACACAACCACAACCATATTAAACCAATAAAAATCTCAGAGCACCAGAAGAGACATCCGGAGGCTTGACAGATGTCATAATTTGGGGATTCATTCAGCAGCTTTTTGTCATATAAGAAGTGGCAGCGAATAAAGAATTCCTAGATCATCAGACACTTTTTTACACATAAAAGTTACCAACTGGATGAGCTAGGAATCAGATGTAGTGTGGGTAATATTCTGGCAGGTATTCATTCAGGCAGTGACAAAAGTGCAGTTACAGCATCACTAATACTAGCAAATGGGATTTAGAGTTTGTGAATCAGTAGCACTGTTGTGTCATCAGTCAATATACAGTCTGACCCACAATTCCAAATCCAAAGAGCATGGATCCTAACTGCAAACGTCACGTAATCAATAGGCTATGTTAGCAAAACCTTGTTTACAAGTCAGCCTGTAAATATGAACTAATTCTGTACCAAAGTCAAGGACACTTTCAATTTTGCACCGGTTTGGGTTCTATTTGGGTTTACTGTACCAATTCAATCTAAACGAAAGACAAAATTTCAAAGACGAATTTGTTGTTGTTGTTGTTTTTCAATACATCACAATGGGTCCTATTTAATTTGTTTGTTTTTTTCTTCTAAATATCATACATTTTTACCATGATTTACAGAAGACACCCACTAAAATGTCATTCAGTGTAACAATCTCATCAGGAATATTTACAACAAAAAATCTATTTAGGCCATATTAAAGACTAATTACTTTTACCCCAAATGCTAATTACTTGTAATTTTACATTTTTAAACTTTGCCAATATCCTAGATTTTGCCCATTTATCAGCAAGAATTTTTTACTCATTTAAAATGCAATAAAATTCAGTATGCTAACTTATTCTTTTATATATTTTAATATGTACAGGTCAGAATAAGTATGTTGTTTCAATTTTTAAATAAATATAAGTGTTACACTGAATAACATTACTTCACCCACATTTTGACATTTTATTCTCCCAAAACTTATTTGAAACCTTAAATGTAGATGTTTTAATGTGCTTTCCATGTATATAAAATCACTTTTGTAAATTCCTATTGATGCAGACATCTAAATGCCTTTGACCCATGAAAAAATCATTTAAATAAAACCGTCTATTGGCATTTAGCTCAATTTTGAATATTGGAGAATTCAAGTCCTCCTGGGAATTTCATGTTTACGAGTTGGGAAGTTCGTATATAAGTTGGGAAGTTGTAATTATGACATCCGCTGCATTAAAATAACTTGGGTCGGAGCAACCCAATATAAAAAATATGTTATAAAAATGGGTTACACTTTATGTTAAGGTGACATAATTACATTGTACTTACTCAAATAAGTACTGAGTAATATTAATTAACTACATGTACTCACTGTAGAGTTATGGTTATGGTTAGGGTTTGGTTTAGGGTTAGTTACTTGTAATTATGCATAATTTACTGTTATTACTATAGTAAGTACATGTAGTAACGTGTAACTACGTCACCTTAAAATAAAGTGTTACCTAAAAATGTTTTGCTGATGCTTCCATTAATTTATGAAAACGTTATTTCTGAATGTTCAACTCAATATAACTTGAACGTGCCATATATCCCATTTTTTTCCTGTTTGCAGGTAAAGGCTCTAGAGGCTGAACTGGAAGAATGTGCTTTGCGTAAGCAGCTAGTTCAACTGCAAAGGCAGCTAGAGATATTAGATGAAGAAAAGAAAGAGACGGAGGGACGGCTGCAGGAGGAAGAGAAGAAAAACACTATTTTGGAAAAGAAAGGTAAAATTAAGGATTATTTTATATTGAAGACCAAATACTATAAGATCATACACACAGAAGCATAACATCCCAACATCCTTTTGTCGTTTGTCACAGTTAAAGAGCTGCAGGAGGCAAGGAGGAGCTGTGATTCAGCATCAGGCCCCTCCCCTGGGACTGCTCCTCCCCCGGCCCCTCCTCCTCAACCACCTCCACCTCCCCCACCCCCTCCTCCTCCACCTCCCCCACCTCCTCCCTCCCGCTGCAACCCCCTCAGGTAACGCCCCACTTTACTGCACTGAAGCCAAACTGCCATATACCATCATTAAGAACAACTGTGAACATCTAATTACATTTCCTTGTTTACGGCAGCTCTCTCATTGCAATTATGAGGAAATCTTCCAAGGGAGGGAAAGGAACCCCAAAACTAGAGCAAGCCCCAGGTGATTGTCCCATTTTCCCTATAGTCAGAACGGTGTATTTTTATTCCTTCGCCCTATCATTGGTACCCTGACAAACACAGTCCCTCTCAATGCAGCAACTGAAGCTGTGGATGATGTCAAAGTGAAAGCCGTCAATGAAATGATGGAGAGAATTAAACACGGAGTGGTTCTCAGGCCTGTGAAGAGTCAGGACACTAAGGTGAGGTTTTAAACCCAGAGGTACTAAGGTTGGGCGGAATTCAAAATTTAATTGGATCGCTTTATGAGCCCTGCAGGATGTTGAATTGTAATGACAGGCAGAGGAATATATTCTGTTGCAGTTTAAAGAAATTCAACACAGTCACATAGCAGAGCAATTTCATTTACCCAAACCAACAAAACTGGCAAAAACAAATAAATTTATGTTTAAAGATTCTATTTGGTAGACCTGCTTCATATTCTATTTTGCTCTATTTTAAAGATGTTAAGTTAAATCTGAGCATTCTGTGAAATTAAGTGTTTTTCTGTCATGGTTGATTTATTAAACATGATGAAATATATATAGACTAAATACAAAAACATATAAATGGTATTTCAAATGTTTACACTACTGTTTTAAGGTTTGGGGTTGGTAAGATTTTTTAAATGTTTTTATTTGATCAAAAATACAGTAAAACAGTAATATTCTGAAATAGTGTTACAATTTAAAATAACCGTTTAATATATAATAATATATAATTATCTTTTAATATATTATAATATAATGTATTCCTGTGATCAAAGCTGAATTTTCAGCATCATTACTCCAGTCTTCAGTGTCACATGATCCTTCAGAAATCATTCTAATATGATGATTTGATGCTCAAGAAACATTTCTTATTATTATTAATAATGAAAATAGTTGTGATGCTTAATCTATTTGTGGAAACCATGATACATTTTTTTTTTCAGGATTGATAAATAGAAAGCATTTATTTGAAATAGAAATATTTTGTAACATTATTAATGTCAATTTTGATCAAATATTTTATCAATTTATTATTGTTCTTGTTTTTCATCCTGAAAAAAAAAATGAATACATTGTTTAAAAGTACAATTACAGCAATACTTTTTTAAATAATTTGAATTTCATTATAAATAAATCATAATAAATTCAAATAACAACCGTACATCTTATTTGCAACTCAAATTCAAAATCAGAAACTAAATCTGAATTTATTCATTCAGTTGTAAATGGTGCACATATATATGCTACACAGTGTCTTATACTGGTTATCAATATATTGATTGTTGTGTTTCTCTACCCGGTACCATCATCTGCAGAGATTTGGCACAAAGGTATGTTCAAATCACACAATTTCTTTACATTGTTTAACAACAAGCATCTCACCAAATCATTGTTCCACATGCTCCAGTGCTAAACAGTTCAGACTGCTCCATTACAATCAAAGGAAATCCTGTGTTTTACAACTCAGCGCCCTTTTGTCAATACAAAGATCCTGCAGAAATGGTTCATAGCATTTGATCGTCCTCCCTGAGGAAGGGTCGGGTCATTAAAGCATTTTGCGTATAGGCTGAGAGGGGATCCATCTTGTTTAAGTTATTGATGGGCAAAGCCATCCAGATCATCCTGAGGCTCAGAGGAGCTGTATAACTTCAGATCAATAGCTGTAGTCCTGACTTTAGAGATCGCCTGCTTCTCATTATGCTGCACAGGCAGATTGTCTTTTGTTTGTGACTTTTGGACATTACTCTTCGAAAACGTATGAATAAACTTAAAAACAACACATGCTATATCACCAGTGTTATTTTAGTATTATTTATATACTTTTATAGCATTTAATAAAAAATTTTTGTTTATACTTTTAGTTTAAATAAGTTCATTAAGAATTATATGTTTTTCTGTCATTTTTATTAGTTTTCTTTGAATATCTAATATTTTTACAACTTTTTCAAGTTTAAGTTTTTCATCTAATATTTATATTTTATTTTATCTTATCTTCAATTACCAAAAATGATTTTTAATAGTTTTGAGTGATATTATAACAGTGATATTATATCATGTAATGTTATTTGTGAAATATTTTGTGATTTGATCATATAATGTAACTTTTCTTTGTTCCTGATCCACAGCAGCCGATCCCAGCAGCAGCGGCAGCAGCAGCAGCAGCAGCAGTTGAGGAAAAGCACCAGGAAAGTGCAATGGAAGAGCTGAAAGGCATTCTGGTAGGCTTTCTGATTAACCTCTGCTTGCCATTCAGTCGCCTGATTTTAATACCCCCTTGTTATGGTCATCTGCTGATCCACAGATGACAGAAATCCATCCCATTATCTGTTTGTTTACAAAAAATAGATCTATGATGATGATGATGTTGTTCAGTAGTGGTTGTACAAATAAATGCGTAATATACTAAAGTATTCGTTACTCAAACTCAGCATTGATGAATATTGTTCATCAAATTCTGTTCTCTTTCTGAACCTATAGGAGACAGTGAAGAAGAGTCCCAGTCGTGGGTTTCAGGAAGTAGTTCATGCTAAAAAGGACAGTGAACTGGAAGTAATTCTGAGGAGGAGACGCAAACAGGCCTGTGATCCTGACACAGAAGGCAAGAGGATAAACACTTGCGAAAACTAGCCAAATCGCATTCTGGGGGGTAAAATACACTTTTTGGCGGCATTCCCCCCTGGTAAAATTCGCCTTCCATAGACTAAATATAATGTTATTTGGGGTCACTTCCACCCACGGAAAACAACCTGCAGCAACAGTGTTAAAGTAGCTGCACAGAGTATAAATAGGCAAACATAAACAAGCTAATGACAAACAGGTGGAAGTAATCAGCACATTACAAAGGTTTATGGGAAATGTAGTTCCTGAAATGGTAGCAATAAACTAGGGAGGAGTGCCCTCTGGTGGATATCATGGGCACTCCAGCTGGCAAATGTGGCAGATGTATAAATAATGTTTTTGTGCTAATGTTTTGAGAAAATTTTTAAAGACCAAATAACTTTGAACAAACATTCTATTAACGTTATGAAGAAAAAAAAAATTCTCATAACTTTGAGAGAACCTTGCCAGAACGTTCTCTGTCAACTGGGTAATGTCAGCTTCTAGTAGTTCACTACACTAGCATGTAGAAAAAAGCTAATAGGCATTGACTAAATGTCACATTTGATGTCTTTAAGTTGTGGTGATGAAAAAATATGTTTCAAGTATAAGTGAGTCCTCTTGTTGGCACTGTAAACTTTTTATATTTATTGTTGACCTAAAGAATTACGTTTGGATTTAGGATTATTGAAAATACTGAGCATGCTGCATAACTTGAGCGAATAATGACGATCCTTCATCTGTTGCTCTGTAGATGATGGGCAGCTGAGTAAAGTCTCCTCATCAAACAGCCTGAATGGGCGACACAGTTCTGATTCTGGCAAAGACACAGAAGGGCCGGGCAGCAGCTCTCTGTCAGGCAGTGAGCGCGGATCAAGAACCAGCTCAGACTCGGGCCGAGAGCCAGCCATGGCTCAACAGAGCTCAGATTCTGGCATGGAGTTCAAAGGAGGCGCTCAGACAGACAGTGTCTGCAGATCTCTCTCTGAGAAAGAGCCCACTGAAACGGTCACCAACGGGTGCTGTTCAGGGTACGATCACTCGTTTGTTCAGCAGTGAACCACAATAAATTTAATAATAAATAAATTTAGCTAAATGTTAAAGTGCCCCTATTATCCTATTTTAAATATTCATAGTTTTATTTGGAGGGCTCCTACAATACATGCATTCAAGGTCTTTCTTCAGTCGAAAAGAAATTAAGGTTTTTGAGGAAAACATTCAATGATTTTTCACCATATAGTGGACTTCACTGGGGTTCAACAGGTTGAAGGTCCAAATTGCAGTTTCAGTGCAGCTTCAAAGAGCTCTACACGATCTCAGACGAGGAATAAGGGTCTTATCTAGAGAAAGTGTGACCTTTCCAACGTGATTACCTAATGCGTGGCGCATCGCAGAGCAGTGCAAGACGAGCATTTGTGGTTAAAAAGTATATACATTTTTAATTTTTTTTAGAAAATGGCAGATTGTTTCGCTAGATAAGACCCTTATTCCTCGTCTGGGATCATGTAGAGCTCTTTGAAGCTGCACTGAAACTGAAATTTGGACCTTCAACCCGTTGAACCCCAGTGAAGTCCACTATATGGAGAAAAATCCTGGAATGTTTTCCTCAAAAACCTTAATTTCTTTTCGACTGAAGAAAGAAAGACATAAACATCTTGGATGACATGAGGGTGAGTAAATTATTAGGAAATTTTCATTCAGAAGTGAACTAATCCTTTAATAGGGGCACTTTAATATGGCATCTGTATATAAATATATTACGTACTTTATTTTACAGTACGTGTACTTGTAGTGTACTTACCTAAGAAAATACTGGGTAATATAAGGTAACTACATGGGTTAAGGTTAAGTTTAGGGGTAGTTTCAGGGTTAGTATAACCCAGTTATTATAATTACTGTAATAAGTACATTGTATGTACATGGGGAACAGGACTGTAAAATAAAGTGCTACTAATATTATAATCTGTGTTCAATTTTGTTGTCATTTTTGCATATACTTTTTTAATCAGTGAAGTGAAGGATGGAGATCCAGAGAAGTGGACGGGGCCCAACGGGATTGGCCATACGGATGCAAGTGATGACCTGCAAACCATCAGCTCCTCTGCACAAAGCCCCAATGCAGCAAACGGTAGCACAGATGCCGAATGTTAACGGCAAGTGGCGCTGCAAGGACAGCTGCATTATTTGCACAAAACCATGCTTTCTAAATTAGTTTATTCCAAATTTAAAATCAGCTGTTCATATTTTAAATTACTGTAGAAAGGTCATTTCATCATTTGCAGCTTGATTACAATTACAGATTAAAAAAAAGAAAAAACATCTTACCAGACACATTTTTTGTTCCTTTCACTGAAAATGTACTGTATTTGCCTTTACCAATAAACACAGGGTGTTTAGATGTTAGGAACATCTGTCATACACTTCAGATTCATTCTGCACAATAGTTGCTATTAGATTCATCTTAAATTCATGGATTCAACATCTGAGTCACATTTCCATGCAAGCAAGGAAACTTTAATGATGAAGTGGGTAATTTCTGTGCCACTAGCACAAGAATTTAAGTCTGTTTGAGAGACCTGAACAAGGAAGTCTGTAATACCTGAAGGATCAGTTAGCATTCCTATTCATCTCAGTTCATCAGAGACAGTGCAGGACCCCATGGATATACGTGATTTATGATCTGCCATCGTTGCAGCCAGTGTCCTCATTCATCCCTAATGTTGTTCCAAAACTGTATGGCTTTCTTTCCTCTGCGAAACACAAAAAGATATTTTGAGAAATGTCTCAGGCTGCATCTGAAATCACATACTTCCCTACTATATACACTGTAAATGTGACGGACGTAGGCCGGTAAGAGCTGTGCGTGTAAACCTTACTCCCCTCGCCCGACTCCTATGCGGACGGACCCAGGTTCGAGTCCCGCTTAGAGTAGGCAGTTTCGAACAGGAGGGGTTACATTGGTGCCATGACTTGGATGGGAGTGAGATTTAAGGGGGTGAGTGTGACGGACGTAGGTCGGTAAGAGCTGTGCATGTAAACTTTACTCCCCTGATCTCAAGAGGTGCTCTAGAGACTGCAGTCTTTAGCCTCCTTGTTAGAGCGCCCGCCTCCCATGCCGGCGGACCTGGGTTCGAGTCCCTCTTAGAGCGGGTGGTTCGAACAGGAGGGGTTACATAAACACGAATAAATTGGGCTAACTCAGAAAATTTGAGGTAATCAGTTACATCAAATTTTTTGAGTTATGATGTTCCCAATAAGTAAACAAAACTAATAAGTTTTGAGTTTGTAGTACTCATGCATGTTAATTGCTCCTAACTTGAAGTACTGAGTTAGCTAACTCATACATTTTGATAGCAATTAACATAAAAGATTTAGTTAATTAACTTTTTTATTTTGAGTTCTTGCAAATCAAATGAGTTATTCACTTCACTGTAAACCCTAATAAGTTGTCAGAACTCAAAAAAGTTGAATGAGAATTTAAGCTGAGAAACTCAAAGTTTAAGTAAGATTTTAATTCTGTACTCATACATTTTTATTGTTCTTAACTTGAAATATTTGAATACACTAATTTATACATTTAACTTAAAATATCAGGTTATCCAAATGTAAATATTTTGCTAGCTATAACAAGCCAATTCAGAAAATGCCAACTTGCTAGTTTGCTAACATGTTAACAATAGTATGGTATAGCACTTACTGAAGCATAACAGAACATTAATCAGTACTAAATCTCACTTTATTAATTAATCTTGCACAAAAAACATTATATAACACTTAATTTTAGCATTTACTCTCCCTTTCGAGTACCATGGGCAAAGCCCAGTTTCAGTTAAACTTAAGTTAGTCTAAATGAAAAGAAATGAGTTCATACAACTCAAAACAATTAAACAGTTCAGTTTACTTGAAATATGTCAGTGCTGTGAACTCAAAAGAAAAAGACAGTACTAAATACTCATAACAGTTAATTTAAGTTAGTCCTACTCAAACCAATTAAGTATTTTGAGTGTTAGGGTTCACAGGCGAAAAACAGTATGTGACAAAAGAAGTATCCCCGAAGTCCGAGTACTTGTAAAAGAGTAGGCAAAAAGTACCCGGATGACCTACTACTTCCAGCGAGATTCTGAAGTGTGCATGATGGACACTTTACTAGTGTAGTACGTCCAGATTACATTCATACTATATAGAACATACTTTTTTAGTGAATAATTACTTATTCAAATAAGTACCTACTCAAGAGAGTATACCATTTCAGACGCAGCCTCAGTGTTTTTTTTTTCTCTCCATACAATGAACGTCAATGTGGTCTAGTGTTGGTTTGGACCCCATTGACTTTCATTGTATGGACAAGAGCAGTTGAAACATTCTTCTTTTGTTGTTTCACAGAACTATACCTTGAACAATCTCTTCAAGAAAGGTGCATTTTGCCTGCTAACCAGTCAAACCTTGAAGCCTCTGGCCCAACTGGTAACACTGGCTTAATCAATGGCGTATGTTTGGGGCGAGATTATTTGTTTGAACAATGGCTAGTAGCACAGAATTTACTTCATATTCAATGCAAAGCAGCAGAACAATCCTGACAGTATCACTGCACTGCACATCATGGCACCTTTGCTGTTCTAAAAAGGTCCTAAGTGTGGACTAGACTATCCAAATTAATCAAGAGATGCAATTATAAGCCATGTAATCGATTCTTACCTTAAAGAGGAACTGTAGTGGTCTGTTCTGTCTACCTCTTAGGACACACTCACCTCTTGGGGATTTGAGATCTCATGCATCCTAGATATTAGGAAAATGAATACCATCAAGTCATGGAGGGCTACACACGCATGTCTTCCGCCGTTTCCAAAACTTTGCACTGCATGAATGCACTGTACAAAAGTTTGGCTTTGATTGACAATTGCGTCTTGATTAGATCCAATGCAATATCATCTGAAAATTGTAATATTGTGCAGGATCAGGCTGCCTCTAATAACTGCGAATATTTGCCTTGTGACTCCTCTTGACTCTAAGCGGATTGTGTAAATGGTACGACGTGATTATTGATATTAATGAGACAGTAGTTCTGGCCATCTCAGTTGTCCTGTTCTTATTGCCCAGCTAACAGGGAATGTTCTCAGAACTTTGGCTAATGTTCTGGGTAGATTCTCTTGTAAGTTATGAATAAACGTTCTCCCAGTAATGTTGATAGAACGTTCGTCAGTTATCTGGTGTTTCATAACGTTCTCAAAATGTTATTATTTCTCTGAAATGTTTTAGTTGGATATTTTTGAAACATTACTCCTTACATTTCAGAATGTTCAGAGAACACTTAGGCCCCGTTTACACTAGCGCGTTTTCGTTTAAAACTGCGTTTTAAAATGAAAACGATCCTCGTCTACACTGACATTTCCACAGCATTTCAGAAACGATCTCCGTCTACACGACCAAAAACGCATGTCACATGACTGTTCATGCACACTGCGCGTACAAGTGTAAACAGTTGCCTCTTGCGCATGTAGGTAGCAGCAGTATTAAAAAACTGCAGTTTAACTGCACAATGGCTGCTAAAAATGACAACAAACCCAGCAAATAATGCAGTTCAGTCTCCATGTTATTGTTTACACGGTCGTGAAGGAGACGCAGAGCGAATGTGGGCAGCCATGCCATTGTTTTCAAAAGTCTCAGTATTGGTCTGTCGAAATGCAACCCTGGTGTTTTCAAACTAAAACGGGGTCTGCAGCATTTTCGAAAGTCTCCATTTTCGAGGTTCGAAAAGTGTAAACGACAGGCGTAACCGTAGCAAAACTCGCACTAGTGTAAACGGGGCCTCAAAAGTAACGTTTCCACAATGTCTGCAGAACGATAAAATGTAACATTCCCTTAATGTTTTCTGTAATATTTGCATAACCAAGAAGTTTTTTTTAAAACATTTAAAAACTGGACGTTTTGAACACTTTTTGAAATAACGTTTTCATAACTTAATGGGAACGTTAGCAAAACGTTCTTAGAATATATTTTTGTTAGCTGGGTGGTCTGACGTCTTGATATCAGGCTATCTGACAGCTGCAATAATATATGGCCAATAATTGCAAATACTGAATTACTTGTGGTTGCAATTGTGTATCACTTGTCAGAAAATCTGAATTGTTTATTATTATATATTCTTGTTTTCACACTGTCATCAGTAGAGTTTCTAATAACCCACGTTGACGTGACTCATTTACACTCTTTTTTAACGTAGGAGACTTCTTTCAATTGCTCCTTAATTTCTCACCACCTCTGGAATGTGTTTTGGCCTTACTGTTTGCACCACTTTCTCCTTTTCAGCCTTATTGGAGTGTAGGCTTGATTTTGTATAAGAGCTCTGAGAGGTGATTGATCTGACTTGTGATCTTGAAATGAGTGTGTTTTGAAGCTTAAACTGAGTGTATCTGTTTTTATTTGAACTGATCTAAGTATCCCTCTTCAACATACCTTTTAAACTCAACTGAATAAACTTAAGAAGAAATACAGACTGCTCTTTATACCTCGTTTTTTCTATTTTTCAAACAAATGCATGTCAGCACCACATCTTATCAACTTGAACTTGAATATTCAATGACACAAAAGTTGTACCTTTGGATAAAATAACATTTAAGTAGTGTGTTTCGCTAGGTAGTTGGTCTCTAGATTCTCTAAGTGGTTTGTATACTAAAAGGGATTTTGCGTTCAGTTTAACATTGTAACAAAAGAAAGTGCAAAACATTACAAAGAGCGCATTGAAATATACATGAGGGCATTAGCAGGTAATGCAACTGGATCTGCCAGTGAGAAACAGAACCTGGACAATTAGTGTGAAGGGGATTGGCAGGAGTTGACGGAGAAGAAAAGGAGACAACACACTATATGAACTTTTCCGGGTTGGTGTAGAGAGTACAGCATAATCCCAGGGTTCCTACGCAGTTTGGAAAAAGTATGCAATTTGATTCAAGTAATTTCCAGGTCTGGATAAGGAAAAAATATGTAAAAAAGAAGTACTGGAAAATAATTGTGTTTCCCTTATTCAGTTTTTTAAAATTTAAAATTAAGAATTTCTAAAAATAAATAAATGTATCATACAAATGCATCAGTGTTTACATTGCAAAAGTTTAGTTATCATTAAGGGTATGTTAACATGAAGACAGTGTACCAAAAATCTTTCCATTTTTCGTGTACAGACTACACCTTTTTTAATCAAAAACGACTAAATATGTTGTATTCTGCTGCCAGGCCAGTAGATGGCGATGTCAATTTGTAAAGAAACACTATGAACATTAAATACGCATGCGCATGATGTCACCGTTTTCATAAATTTGTGTTTTTGTAGTTTACACGGAGATGATAATGGTATTGTTTTCAAAAACTTGCACTTTGAAACCTATTTTCAAAAGTTAGCGTTTTCAGGCCCACAAAACGCCATTGTCATGTTAATGAACGGTTAAAAAGTTTTACGTTTTTAGTTTAGAATTGTATAGTTTTAGTTTTTGTATTGTATTAATACAAAATTATGACTTATGTTGGTCATGTTTTTTTGCAGTTTGGTGTTTTGAACATGCTGTAAGTCATAATTATGAGATAAAAAGTTGAAATCATGACAGTCGAATTATGAGATTAAAAAGTCATTAGGAAATAAAACCTTTCTTTCTTTCTCATAATAGACGTTTTATGTCATAATTATAACTTTTTATCTCATAATTTCAACTTTTTTCTCATAATAATGACTTAGTATGTCATAACTATTACTTTTTATGTCATCATTTTGAATTTTTATGCCATATTTATTATGTAGTATCTCATAATGTCGACTTTTATGTTCAGTTCACTTTTTTTTTTTCACAATACATATCGTTTCAAATCAGCTTTACAGAAAATGCATTTTTCTACATTACAATTTAGAACAATTATCAGAGTTGACTGTCAAAATAATGTTTATATGTTAGAAATACAAATCATGCAGTTAGCTAACATCATGTATTCATTTTAGGCAGAAACAATGATCTCATTAAAGCAATTATTACAAGTTGTGATCATAATGATTAAAAAAATAAATAGAAAATTTGGCAGTTGTGTATGTTGATTCAGAGCTGGGATCATTTGTCATAATTATGATTTATCAAAGCATGTTATGTGGAGGGAAATGGGCTTCCATAATATCAGCTTTTCAAAAACCAGCTTTTTACATTATTCAGTTTCATGTCATGTCACTCCCGTACACTGGGTGGCAGTAAGTAACTAAAGATGCAGCTTAAATACACGGCGAACGACGAGCTAACATGGCGTCCTCATACTATCAGGAGATGCAGGAGGTTTTCAGGAATAACAATAAAAGCAGAGAGTTCCCGGCTCACAGTGCTAAAGTTCATTCGGTGGCCTGGAGCTGTGATGGAAAACGTCTGGCGTCTGGATCATTTGACAAAACCGCCAGCGTGTTTGTCCTGGAAAAAGACCGACTGGTGAGGTTTATCATCTCCATCATCTGCAGTATACACTGAATTATACAAGTCTATTATTAATATTTAAACGACATTTCAGCAGTTAGAGTTCTTTATATTACAAACAAAATCCATGATAACCGATCTCCAAGATTTCTGTTATTTTGATTAGCCTGTATTTAAGTAATAGCACGTGATAACTGTAACTACTGTGATTCAGGTAGCATTAGGCTAGCTGTGTTTGTTTTATTAGACATGAGCTTGCTCACCCTTGAACCTATATTGCTTGTATAAGGTGAAGGAAAACAATTACCGAGGACATGGAGACAGTGTGGATCAGCTGTGCTGGCATCCCACCAACCCTGATCTCTTCGTCACTGCATCCGGAGACAAGACCATCCGCATCTGGGACGTCCGGACCACCAAATGCATGGCCACAGTCAGCACGAAAGGTGAAGCTCTAAACCTCTTTTTTGTTTCCATGAGATTTTGTTTATTTATCTGTGGGATATTGTCTGACATCTTTTAGGGGAGAATATCAACATATGTTGGAGTCCTGATGGTCAGACCATTGCTGTAGGCAACAAGGACGATGTTGTAACGTTCATTGATGCCAAGACGCACCGTCCACGTGCTGAGGAGCAGTTCAAGTTTGAGGTCAATGAGATCTCCTGGAATAATGACAATGACATGTTCTTCCTGACAAACGGCAACGGCTGTATCAATATATTAAGGTATGTTTATCTGTCGTTGTAATGGGCTGCTGGTGGGCGGAGCAGAACATTTGGGTGATTTTATAATGGGAAATCAAATGTCATGTTTCTCTCTCTGTTCCAGTTACCCTGATCTCAAGCTCATACAGTCCATTAATGCTCATCCGTCCAACTGCATCTGCATTAAATTCGATCCCACTGGCAAGTATTTTGCCACAGGAAGTGCAGATGCCCTGGTCAGCCTGTGGGATGTGGAGGAGCTGGTGTGTGTTCGCTGCTTCTCCAGGTCAGCTGATCATAATTTTGATATTTTTTTTTTTTTTTTTTTTTTTTTTTTTTTTTTTTTTTATCATAATTTTTAGTTTATCATAGTTTTGACTTTCTGATAACTTTCCCTTTTTTCCCTCGCAAGTTGGACTTCTTTCTCACGTACTTTTGACTTAGTATCTCATTATTTCTTCTCTAGGTCAGTTGATGCAGTCTGGTTATTGTTAACTATAACTATATATATAAAAAAAGTTCATTAAGAAATAAATCTGAAATAAAATATATTATGTAATATATAAAAAATATTTTATGTATATATAAAATATTTGTCATTTTGTGTGTGTGTGTGTGTGTATATATATATATATATATATATATATATATATATATATATATATATATATATATATATATATATATATATATATATAATATATATATATATAATATATATATATATAATGTTTGTGTAAGAGATATATATATATTTTTTTATATATATATATATATATATATATATATATACACACACACACATATATTTTACACAAACATACACAAATATACACACAAAAAAATATATATATGTATAAATATATAAAATATAGCCGATCACAGACAATGTTGAGCGTATGAAAGCAGTGATCTCGTCATTGCAACTCAATTTCTGCACACTAACGAATGCTTTCATCTTCACTAACAGTGCAAACGTGATATAACTAAAAGATTCGTTGAATAAAACGGGAGTTTTGCGCGTCAGTCACTGATAAACTCGCTGTTTGATTGACAGCTTCAGCACACGCTGCTCCAATGATTACAAAGGGGGCTTTCTTTGAGCTTTCTTTATATAATTTCATCACCGTTAAATAACAGATTGTTTTCATCCTACTAAGAGAAACAACGCAAGTTGACGTTTAGTCACTGGTTTGATTTACTGACACATAGACAAAGAACATCTGACTGTACATGAATCATTACATATCAGATCAGGCATTAGAATGAACACAGTTACTGACATGTTGTCACATTACTGTCAAGTCCAGGCACTGCACAATATTTTGTAATCCTCAACGGCATGTTTATTGCTTGGTAGCTCGATCTGGTTTAGCACCACATATTTTACTTATGCACGATTCGTTGGGCGGGGCTATACAGGCAGGGATGAAGTAGGCGTTGATCATCTTCTGCAGAGGAGGTGCTTGCTGCCCTTTGACGTCATAGATCCCCACTTTGTAAATCCTGTTGTTTTCTGGGTCTAGTGTCAATTAAAGCTTTTATTGGACTAACAAGGAAGTTTTCAGCTCTAAAACTTACAGGATATTCTTATAGTATGATGACCTCTTATATGTCAAAAGCTCAAGGAAAATTTGATTTCTCATGTCATGACCCCTTTAACTTACAGATGTCCCCAAAAGAATACCTTGTCCACAAGTTTTTATCTAATAAGAAAGTTCTCAGTCTGTTCATTTCACATCTTCATATTCATGTCCATGTTCAATATTTTCCCTCCTTGTGTTTTAGACATATTTTTAATAGAAATTACAGTTGTCAAATAATAATATCGTTTGCACGCAATTCAATATATTTGTTTTTACGGTGCTTGTTATAAGCAGTTTTTCAAAGAACAATTGAATTATTTTCTGCATTATGAGCACAGAGCTCAGCTTACAGTAAAATTATGTATTGTGTATCGCTACAATATCCCCACACAAAATATCAGGATACTATATTGATTGTTAATTGTCGGCAGGCAAACACATTATAATTTGTTTTAATCTTATATTATATAAAGTGATGTTTTTATAATATCTTGAATCCCATAGACTAGACTGGCCTGTGCGGACGCTTAGTTTCAGTCATGATGGTAAAATGCTGGCGTCCGCCTCGGAGGATCATTTCATTGACATTGCTGAAGTAGAGACAGGTGAGCAGAAGCATTTTGAAATGATCATAAAAGTTTGATTTGTGTTTTACCAGCTGATTCATGTTTGTTGCTGTGTGTTATTGCTGTAGGTGAGAAACTGTGGGAGATTCAGTGCGAGTCTCCAACCTTCACTGTAGCGTGGCATCCGAAGAGACCGCTGCTGGCGTATGCCTGCGACGACAAAGAGGGCAAATACGACAGCAACCGAGAGGCAGGGACCGTCAAGCTCTTTGGACTTCCCAATGACTCTTGAGGACCAGTGTTTTTTCCCCAAGCTTATTCCGGCCTCATTTGAGGTTTAATGAATAGTTCATTCGATTGACTTACTTTGTATTAGATTTCAACTTATTTTTAAGTAAATGCTGTAAATAGTTCAAAGATACTGTGATGTTCTGCTCTCATATTACTTGATGTGTTCCTGAATGATCAAGGTCTAAATCACAAGTATAAATAACTACAGCCTGCAGCTCATTTTTAGAACATAAGAATGTTCCTCTTTTTCCAAAAATTGACGGAAAGGCATGGATAGAAGTCTAGTCTGAGTAGAGGACTTGAAAATCATTTGACTCTCAGAGCATGTTGCTGTTTCCATGATTGAAATTTTGGGGGAAAAAATGTGTGGATTTTCCCTTTAGGAATCTTGACATTCTTTTGTTCAAAGCATGTCTCGTATCTCTAGTTTTGTAAGTGACCAGCAGAGGGCATCATAAGCTCAAAGAGGCAAGGTATTACTGTCTAATACAGGCATTTTTATGTTTACCTTTCTTTTTTTTTTTTTTACAGAAATAAACATATTTTTTAATGAAAATTGTTTCATAAAGTGTAATTGACCTAAAAGCCATATGACATATTTTGTGTGTTTATGATGTTATGGTAAACGCAAAACCCTTTGCTAGAAAATATTAACCCTTTCATGCATGAATTATAACCAGTCAAGATTTTTTTCCTTGTGTTTTTATTGCTCTTAGGGCATAAAAAACAAGATTTGAACTTATTTATTTTTCAGATGGCCACCTGAGCAGACAGTATGCGTTTGTTTTTTAACTAAAGAGATGCTGTAAAACAAACATAATACAGTAATAGCACAGTAATACTGTGTATTTAACAAACCAAGGAATAAAATAATGTGAAAACTATAAAATATGTACAAACAAATATATAATACAGCTTCAATTATCACAAACGCAATTAATTTTGTTCCCGTTCAACTACCAGACAGAGAAGAACTTCATATAAGTTCCTACTACAAGCAATCAGATGTTTTCAAATCTCATCTGAAATGAGCAGTGTTGGGGGTAACGCATTACAAGTAACGTGCACTACGTGATCAGATTACGTTTTTGCCTTAACTGCAAATTACAATCTAATAACACAAATACATTTATTTACAGCCAAAAAAGTTACTGCAAATGAAGTATTTTCAAGAACAACAATCACAGTAATACTATGAATTGTAAATTAAATATAGCTAGAGATGCATGATGTCCAATTTAAAGGCACAATATGTAAGATTTTTGGATTAAAATATCCAAGAACCACTAGAACAGTGTTTTATATTTTTTTGACTTTTGTACTTATTTCTATCCCAAATGTTTCCAAGACTATTTAAATCCAGAGAAATAAGCAACCACGACACGGACCGTGTCCGTACGTCGCCTATCAATAACATCATACCCGCGTTATCCTCGGTTTACGGTTTTATTTTGTAGAAACCATGGAAACACTAAAGATGCTTTAATATATATATATTTGTGTTTTATTAGACAGGTGAGCAACTGTTTGGATACATTCATCGACAGAAAACTAATCATGTTATATAGCTCAACGCAGTAAGTCTTACTGTAAATCAAGAAAACTAGTTTTAAGCAATAAGTACCATGTTTTACCATGCCTAATATCAATCTTACTACAGTGTGCAACAAGTGTCTCATGGCAGTCGTCGAGCGAACACACACAGTAGCATTATAACAACTTTCAACACAAAAATGGATCTAAAATGATAAAACAGCGCTGCTTTACCCCACATACTCATGACATGACCTCGTCTGAGGCATAATGAAAGCTCCACTGCTCTCGAGCCGTGTGTGTCGCGCTCGTCTCTCATTAGCAGTAGCTCCAGCGGCCTCATTCCGCTCCAACAGTTTTCAGCCACACCCTGCTTCATACTACAGTAATGTTAATAAATCTTTAATACATTATCTCATCCATGAATATGATTTCTGAATATGAGTCCCATTGGATTCTTTTCCACCGGCTGTAGATGTGAAGACAACACCTCCCATGATTCCGTCATCAAGCTACGCCTTTGTTCTGAATAAGAACAAAGAATAATTCAGAATTTTCTCCCAATCTAAAATCAATACTTGGAAATTTAACAATGATATGACACCTTAGATGTTACAATTTTTACCTGTAAGAGTCTCCTAGGATAGAAGAATGGATGGATATTCTGGAGAAACTTGACATTTCTGACTGACCGTCAGCCATCTTGGGAGGAAACAAAAATTCCACATACGAAGGCTTGCCACTTGGTGGCAGTGTATAGGATGATGCACTAGTGTCCACTGTAGTGGTTGATGTGCAACTATGCCATCAAAACCCATAAGCAAGAAAATGCTTTTTAATTAGCTGTCCACTGTAGTGACCTCCATGTATGAAAGATTTTGCTAATGATTTTGCCAAGTAATACATGCTCCTGAATTTTTTTGTTGATCCTGGAACAACATTCCTGTCCAGAAACATAGTCCTAACCCTTAAACCTAACCCTACCCATTATCCCTAAAATCAGAGGGAAATGAAAGGTGAATAAGAATGGTGTAGAAGCCCTTGTTGTAAAGTCCCTCGAATCTGATTGATTGGTTGGTTGGAAAGTTGTTCCAGGAACAACAAGGATGTTGATCCAGGAACATATTCCACTTGGTGAAATTGGCAGCAGCTATTCTGATCTTTGTTCTTCAAATCTTAATAAATGCTGATGTGGTGATTTCTCTGAGTTGGCAGTGTGGTGGAGGGTCAGCAGTAGTCTGTAGACTTGGAGTCGTGTCCAGTCAGCAGGGAATAGTTTGCCGGTGAGATTAGGTACAGCCCCGTCATTAATCTTTCTCCGCTGTGACAGACTTTCACAGCACTCCCGTCCTCCGTGCCCACTGAAGGAGCCTCCAGTCTGGCTGGTGGCAGCTGTCCTCACCCTTCTCCGGTGATTCACCTCAGCAGGCTCCAGGATGTCTCACTTTGCCACTTCCTATGACACGCTGCTACAGGCGTCCTTCGATTGATGCTTAATTACATTTCATTTCATTTAGAGGCAGAGGCCATTTCCCTCGTGATGTCCAGTTTCCAGGCTTTGGCCTCATCACCATTATATTCATCCTCTTGTTTATGGTTGAGGATTTAAATGCATTTATTACTGTTTATCTTGCAGTTGTTCATCATTTTGGTAACACTTTAGATTAGGAAACACATATTTACTATAAGATAGGAGTTTTACCTCAATATAGTCCTAATTACCGCTTATTGATAGTAAGATAGTTGTTGTAGTGGTTATATTTAGGTATGGGTTACGTGACCTAGAATATGGTCATGCAGAATAAGGCATTAATATGTGCTTTATAAGTACTAATGAACAGCTAGTAATATGCATGCTAATAAGCTAATAGTGAATATGTGTTCCCTCATCTAAAGTGTTACCCATTTTTATATATTTATTTTTATAAACTATGTTATATAACACTTAGTTTCGGTCATCGAATTTGATGCACAACTGCACAAAAATCGTGACTCCATTAGCTAGATCTCCAGTGGCTTCTAAAGTAAAATGCTTACAGAATATTTAATGGTATGCACCCTCTAGGAAAATGTACTATTGATTGGAAACACAGGTCCAATCACTGCTTACATTTGATACTATATTGAATGTTGTTGGATAACAAAAAAAGCTTCTTTTTTTTATTAATGTAGCCTTGATTCTGGGAAAAATCTTTAAATGTAAGTGTATGAAGACAAAACTTTATTTCTCTGTAATTAATTTTGTAATTATTTCTTATTTCTTTCTTAGAGTAAATAAGCCTGCAAATTTCTTGGAATTATAAGAGACTTTAATTTACTGGAAGATGAATGACAAGAACCCTCTTTTTAATTTGCATTGGCTACTTTTTTTATTTTTCTCTCCAAGTGCCTTGCTTTATTGTTAATTTATTTGAATAGGCTACCATTATGATGTTTGTTTATTTATTTTTATTGAACATGATAAAGATTACCCAATAGATAACAAGAGCATAAAAGTGAATTCTCCTATACAGAACGCTTTCACGGGATCTCGATGACGGTTAGTTTGGTTCTTTTACAGGATCTCAACGGGGGTTAGTTTTGTTTGTTCCTTCACGGGACCTCGATGACGGTTAGTTTGGTTCCTCCACGGCAGGGGTTCTCAACCTTTTGCAAGCTGGGCCCCCCCAAAGCTGGTTCATTGCAGTTGCAGTTGAGAGCCACCAAATGACGAATATGAAAAAACGAATACGACAGTTTCGGACTCAGTCAGGGTGCAAGGACCTTAAACTTTTGAGGCTTGCGCAGCTTTTCTTTCATGGGATCTCGATGACGGTTAGTTTGGTTCTTTCACAAGATCTCAGTGACCGTTAGTTTGGTTCTTTCACAGGATCTCAATGACAGTTAGTTTTGTTCCTTCACGGGACAACGGTTAGTTTGGTTCTTTCACGGGATCTCGATGACGGTTAGTTTGGTTCTTTCACGAGACCTCGATGACGGTTAGTTTGGTTCCTTCACGAGACCTCGATGACGGTTAGTTTTGTTCCTTCACGGGACGACGGTTAGTTTGGTTCTTTCCCGGGATCTCAATGGCGGTTAATTTTGTTCGTTCCTTCACGGGATCTCGATGACGGTTAGTTTGGTTCTTTCACGGGATCTCGATGACGGTTAGTTTGGTTCTTTCACAGGATCTCAATGACAGTTAGTTTTGTTCCTTCACGGGACAACGGTTAGTTTGGTTCTTTCACGGGATCTCGATGACGGTTAGTTTGGTTCTTTCACGAGACCTCGATGACGGTTAGTTTGGTTCCTTCACGAGACCTCGATGACGGTTAGTTTTGTTCCTTCACGGGACGACGGTTAGTTTGGTTCTTTCCCGGGATCTCAATGGCGGTTAATTTTGTTCGTTCCTTCACGGGATCTCGATGACGTTTAGTTTGGTTCTTTCACGGGATCTCGATGACGGTTAGTTTTGTTCCTTCACGAGACCTCGATGACGGTTAGTTTTGTTCCTTCACGAGACCTCGATGACGGTTAGTTTGGTTCCTTCACGAGACCTCGATGACGGTTAGTTTTGTTCCTTCACGGGACGACGGTTAGTTTGGTTCTTTCCCGGGATCTCAATGGCGGTTAATTTTGTTCGTTCCTTCACGGGATCTCGATGACGTTTAGTTTGGTTCTTTCACGAGACCTCGATGACGGTTAGTTTTGTTCCTTCACGGGACGACGGTTAGTTTGGTTCTTTCCCGGGATCTCAATGGCGGTTAATTTTGTTCGTTCCTTCACGGGATCTCGATGACGGTTAGTTTCGTTCCTTCGCAGGATCTCGATGACGGTTATTTTCGTTCCTTCACAGGAACTTAATGATGGTTAGTTTTGTTCATTCATAGGATCTCGATGACAGTTAGTTTTGTTCCTTCACGCGACCTCGATGACGGTTAGTTTGGTTCTTTCACAGGATCTTGATGGCGTTTAGTTTGGTTCTTTCACGGGATCTCGATGACGGTTAGTTTTGTTCCTTCACGAGACCTCGATGACGGTTAGTTTTGTTCCTTCACGGGACGACGGTTAGTTTGGTTCTTTCCCGGGATCTCAATGGCGGTTAATTTTGTTCGTTCCTTCACAGGATCTCAATGACGGTTAGTTTCGTTCCTTCGCAGGATCTCGATGACGGTTATTTTCGTTCCTTCACAGGAACTTAATGATGGTTAGTTTTGTTCGTTCATAGGATCTCGATGACAGTTAGTTTTGTTCCTTCACAAGACCTCGATGACGGTTAGTTTTGTTCCTTCACGCGACCTCGATGACGGTTAGTTTGGTTCTTTCACGGGATCTTGATGACGGTTACTTTGGTTCTTTTACGGGATCTCGATGACGGTTACTTTGGTTCTTTTACGGGATCTCGATGACGGTTAGTTTGGTTCTTTCACAGGATCTCGATGACGGTTAGTTTGGTTCTTTCACAGGATCTCGATGACGGTTAGTTTGGTTCCTTCACGGGATCTCGATGATGGTTAGTTTGGTTCTTTTACAGGATCTCAATGGCGGTTAGTTTTGTTCGTTTCTCCACAGAATTTTAATGGCAGTTAGATTTGTTCCTTCACAGGATCTTAATGACGGTTAGTTTTTTTCCTTCACGGGATCTCGATGACGGTTAGTTTTTGTTCCTTCACAGGATTTCGATGACGGTTAGTTTTGTTCCTTCACGAAGGAACAAAGTTTTGTTCTTTCATGGGATCTCGATGACGGTCAGTTTGGTTTGTTCACGGGATCTCGATGATGGTTAGTTTTGTTCTTTCACAGGATATTAAGGATGGTTAGTTTTGTTCCTTCACAAGATCTCAATGACGGTTAGTTTGGTTCTTTCACAGGATCTCAATGACGGTTAGTTTCGTTCCTTCGCAGGATCTCGATGACGGTTATTTTCGTTCCTTCACAGGAACTTAATGATGGTTAGTTTTGTTCGTTCCTTCACGGGATCTCGATGACAGTTAGTTTTGTTCCTTCACAAGACCTCGATGACGGTTAGTTTTGTTCCTTCACGCGACCTCGATGACGGTTAGTTTGGTTCTTTCACGGGATCTTGATGACGGTTACTTTGGTTCTTTTACGGGATCTCGATGACGGTTACTTTGGTTCTTTTACGGGATCTCGATGACGGTTAGTTTGGTTCTTTCACAGGATCTCGATGACGGTTAGTTTGGTTCTTTCACAGGATCTTGATGACGGTTAGTTTGGTTCCTTCACGGGATCTCGATGATGGTTAGTTTGGTTCTTTTACAGGATCTCAATGGCGGTTAGTTTTGTTCGTTTCTCCACAGAATTTTAATGGCAGTTAGATTTGTTCCTTCACAGGATCTTAATGACGGTTAGTTTTTTTCCTTCACGGGATCTCGATGACGGTTAGTTTTTGTTCCTTCACAGGATTTCGATGACGGTTAGTTTTGTTCCTTCACGAAGGAACAAAGTTTTGTTCTTTCATGGGATCTCGATGACGGTCAGTTTGGTTTGTTCACGGGATCTCGATGATGGTTAGTTTTGTTCTTTCACAGGATATTAAGGATGGTTAGTTTTGTTCCTTCACAAGATCTCAATGACGGTTAGTTTGGTTCTTTCACAGGATCTCAATGACGGTTGGTTTTGTTCCTTCACAGGAACTTACTGATGGTTAGTTTTGTTCGTTCATACGATCTCAATGACGGTTAGTTTTAGATTAGCGTGTCTGATCCATTTTATACATACACAACATCTTTTATCATAATTAAAGATGTTTGGTTCATGGATGATGCTGCATTTTACATGCAGAACATCTAGTATTCTGCTTAATTTTGTTAGATGTTTAAATTTTTGATGTTGTACTAGTTCTAAAATTGTTTAACATTTGCATAATGTATTGTATAAGAATGAGTCATAATTTTAGGGTGGTTATAAAATCAGATGATGGGAGTGTTTGCAATTAAATGAACTCAGATTAGAAGTAATCTTTTTATATGAACAGCCAGTAATAAAATAAATGAAATCTCTGACCGAGGGAGAATGAATCTGTCTTAAAATAACTTAAATTTACAGTGTTTTGTCAGAACTGCTGATATGAGGAGGATAGTGTGAGTGTTTATTGATATTGTTGATTGTTTTATCATGTTTATGATCTATAGAAAGTATGCATTTGCTAAAATGTACATTTTTTCTACTATTTTTATATGCTTCATGTAACAGTGGAATTGTGTTCACTTTGTCCTACATATGCCATTAAAACTCCATTGGTTAAACCACAGCAACACACACAAACACACAAATGAAGAGGCAGAAGTGAAATGCTTTCTGCTTTTCTCTGCTAAAATGACATGACACATTTTCCTATCTCCCCTAATTTCCATTTCAGTAGATAGAGCTTCCAGGTCCCTTATGAGACTCTCTCAGTCCCTCAGGTCTTAATGGATTAGTTTCTCCACCAGCCATATTATTGGCTTTCGTTACTCTTCCAATTTGTCTTTCAGTCTTTGCTTCAGTAATTTATGGGACTTGATGTGAAACAAAACATTTTTGACATGCAATTTATTAGCACCCCACAATAACCTTTGCTGTTCAACAATTCATGCTCTCTGAACATTGTTTTTTTAACAGCTTTCCAATGAATAAAATTTGCAATTCACATGCAGGAGCAATATTTTATGCTTGGACACTTTCCTGCACTATTTGTGTTCAAATATCCAGATTGAACTACATTTCTTACTATCAGGATGTTTCTTGTTTCTTTGTGCAAACTTTAACTTAGCAAGCCTGACCAGTGTTGGGTTACTCCAAAAAAATCTTCAACAGTGTAATTAGATTACTGTACTAACTACTCTCACTATATAGTATTGCATTACTTATTACTAATTACTTTTTAAATTCATTATCAACCAAAATCAATCCAATATCCTCAAGCAAGAGTAGGCGAACAGCAGGTATATCCAACTTTTATCTGCTGTTTAAATCTTCTCTCGGTCTCGTGTTCTGTCACGGTAAAGCGTGTAGATAATCCAAATAAAAGATTTGTAACTCAGAATGATCGTTAATGACATAAACTTTAATAAAAACTCCTGGAATATCACAACGAAACAAACGTTCACTCAAGACAATGAAGAGAAGGAACATATAAGGCTTATATACACAAAGGATGATAATCAATGAAACGGGAACAGGTGTGTAACTAATCAACCATGACAACTAATAATAAATGAGAACTAGGGCAAATGATGATAATGAAAAGAGAACAAAACTAGAACAGAACAAGACATGAATGTGACTGAACTTTGGGATAAGGAATAGGAAAGATTGGTATCTAATGGGGATATTTCTTAGGTGAGGTGAAGTTAAAGGGTTAGTTCACCCAAAAGTGAAAATTGTGTCATTAATTACTCACCCTCATGTCGTTCCCCACCTGTAAGACCTTCATTCATATTCAGAACACAAATTAAGATATTTTTGATAAAATCCAATGGCTCAGTGAGGCCTCCATTGACAGCAAGATAATGAACACTTTCAAATGCCCAGAAAGCTACCAAAAACATATTTAGCAGTTCATGTGATTACAGTGGTTCAACCTTAATATTATGAAGCGACATGAATACTTTTTATTCAAGAATATCTAGTGATGGGAGATTTCAAAACACTGCTTCATGAAGCTTCGAACTTTTACGAATCTTTTGCTTCGAATCAGTAGTTCAGAGCGTGTATCAAACTGCTAAAGTCACGTGATTTCAGTAAACGAGCCTTTGTTACGTCATAAGTGTTTCAAAATTTCAATGGTTCACGTGACTTTGATACGCGCTTAAACGTTTAAACATTTGGTTGGTTTTATGTTGTTTAAGTTAATTTTAAGAGAAGAAATGTGACTTTTTGTAAAAGGAAAACTGATTATTAAATTAGTTTTTAAAAGAGGTAAATTATCTAATTAAAATTAGCAACTTACCCACTGACTCGGCTCAACTTACCCCTAACCTGGGATAAATTGAGCCACAGGAAAACTTTTTTTATAAGAAGCCATATTTTTCAAACCCTTTGTCATAGATGCATTCGGATCATTTAAATTGATAGGAAACATCCGGAAATTACTTTTCATTGTACTTCTGCCTCATTTTCCCTTATCTTGAGGACTGCATAAGTAAAAAAAAAAAAATGGCTCAACTTATCCCACTCTCCTCTACAGCGGGAAGATCTTTTGAAGCTAAATCAGGACAACAGTGGGAGATAATGGGTTCTGGGACCCTTATATATAACTTACTTATCAAATGTATAAGATTGTTTTGAAAACGTTAGAGTGTAAGAGAAAAAAACTCAGAAAATTGCTAAAACAAAGTTTGAGAAGTGGGACAAGCATATGAAGTAACAAACACATAACCTGTCATCAGATTCTTACAGTCTCATAGGAGCATGATATATATATAAACGTGAGTGGGTTTCGGTGAGCAAGTTCCACGTCAGCATTTGCTCATGAAATTCAGTCATAACCTTGCCTAATACATTTCAGGAAATCAGTGGGAGCTTTACTGTCAGAATGAGAGTTTTAAGGCAAAGACATGAGACGTGCATCTGCTAACACTCCCTTTTTTTAGTGCTAGACAGAGTTAGCTCTTCATTTAAATTCACAAAAACATTTTCATAAAGTGTTTTTATTTGCCATTTCCAAAAATGGTACTTCATTTAGGTTTATTAATGTAACATATTTACAGTGATTTGGTTTGACAGATATTTATTACACAACATGCGATAAGATACTCGTACCATGGATCAAAACCTCCGATGATTGAATGCTTCTTGACAAACTTTCTATTTTTTTCTGATAGCCTTTCAAAATGATCATAGTCACATATGACAGGCATTTATGGTGAAAAGGAATTAGTGTACAATAATGGAGAGGCGGTTGAAACAAGCTCTTGAAGGTGCAGTGTGTAAATTCTAGCGGCATCTAGCGGTGAGGTTGCGAATTGCAATATAGAGAAGCTACGGTGGCCGACACAGGACAAAGATGTCGTCGTCTGAGACAGCAGAGAGTAGCTAGTCAATCAAACACGCTCTGTAGAGCAGTTTGTCCATTTAGGGCTACTGTAGAAACATGTCGGCGCAAAATGGCGACTTCCATATAAGTGGATCCATGGTGTATGTAGATAGAAATGGCTCATTCTAAGTAAATAAAAACATAATGGTTCATTATGTAAGGTCTTTATACACCACTGAAAACATAGTTATGTATATTATATTGCATTTCTGTCAATAGATCCTCCTAAAAGTTACACATTGCACCTTTAAGTCTTAAGTCTTTTTCAAACACAGTAAAGCAAAATTACTATGCATGAAAAGAATGAAAAGAAATGGTATTGCTTGTTGCTGATAGCGTAACACACTTATCGACTATATGAGTTTGAAACATGAAAGCCTGTTAAGATCGGAAGTATAATTTTGTTAGCTATAAATAACACAACCAAGATTGTGCCTCAGCATGATCTGTAGCCAAACTAATCTTTTCACAAACTAGTCTAATTACAGCACAAGTGTGCTCATAAAATAAAATCTAGGGCTTTTTTGATGAAACTGGGTGCGGCACACTTTTGTTCCTCTCTATCGCAGTTTTAAGAAATGCATTATAATTAAACATACTTTTCTGACCAGATGAAGCTAGATGAAGGTTAATTTTGACAGAGTATTTGTTTATTCTGATCCAGAGTTCATGACAAATTATCAGAGATGCAGTAAACAGTTGACTAACATTACATTTCTATATGGTTTGCAATTGCTTTTAAAGAAGCCTCAAACACACAGCAAGAGGGTAGAAATCTGTTTTACTACATCATATACCAGTAATTAGATGTAAACTACTTTAAGCTAAAGTTAACTGTTACAAATTCATTCAAGTCCCTGACAACAGAAACTAGCTCAGCTGAATAAGTGCATTCATTATTTCACCCCAAACAGCCACAAAATTATGGCACAATGTGAAAGCATGCAATTCAAAACCTATATAAATGGCATATGTCATGTTTATGTACTGATTAAATGTTTCTAAATATACTTAATATGTACAAAATGATTAATATTTTGTTATGCTGAAACAAAAAGACCAGTGATGGCCTGCAGATTGACAGTTCTCCAGCTGACAGTGTTGGCAGGTGGTCAAAGTCACAGTAAATGAATGTATTTGATTGAATATTTGCAGAGATCAATCTGAATTCTTTTCTTATGCACGTACATGGAATGGGCAGTAAAAAGTGACAATATTTAAGAGTATCATGCATTTGCAGGCAAAAAAATGAAAACAAGTATCTCAAATATTTCACTTCATTCCTGAAGTAAATTAAAGCGTGCAAGTGTTCAGTCCAACCCAAGTGAAAGGTATGGTGGAAAAATGAAACATAGCCCTTAACATAGATACTGTTTGCCTCCAGATACAAATTAAAGCATCATTACACTTATATATATTGGTTAAATTTGAAAATGCCACATGTGATTTCACAGGCTGTGATTATAGCTTGTTAGTTCACTGAAATCTCAATGATATATTTCTGGATTGGATGGTTGTGTATTTATCATAATCATCTATCTTCTTTCAGACCAACACAATCGGAGATATATTTAAAATATTCTGGCTCCTCAAAGATTTATAATGGTTGTGAATGGGGGCCACATTTTGAAGCAAAAATAAAATGTATCCATCCAAAGCGATGCGTTTTTGTAAAAATATCCATATTTAAAACTTTATAAATTCAAATAACTAGCTTACAGCGGACGACCGTATACGCATACTGCACAAGTCGGTTTGCGCCAAATGAGTAACTGCCTGACGTGATGTATGACGCAGTATGTTGGAGTATCACAAGCTTAGACGCCTCTCACGGTTCAAACAAATATGACTGTGCAACAAACTCAAGCTCCTCTTCTCTTATATCAAAATTCTCCGACATTTATCTGACTTCTAATTCGTGACCGGTGTTTTGTTTTGCTCTCTCCTCTGCGCCTCTGCGCTCGTCATTGTGTGGGGTCAGAGGTTACTCTTCCGCAGCAAATCAAGGGATACGGCCGTCTGTCGGAAGCTAGTTATTAAAGTTAGTAAAGTTTTAAACATGGATATTTTTCTTACAAAAATGCATCGCTTCACTTCAGAAGGCCTTTATTAACACCCTGGAGCCGTATGGATTACTTTTATGGATGGATGCATTTTATTTTTGCTTCAAAACAGGCCCCCCATTCACAACCATTATAAAGCTTCGAGGAGCAAAATTTTTTTTAATATATCGCCGATTTTGTTCGTCTGAAAGAAGAAAGTCATATACACCTAGGATGGCTTGAGGGTGAGTAAATCATGGGAAAATTTTCATTTTTGGGTGAACTATCCCTTTAACAACGTGGCTGTGCAACCCAGGAATAAATGATTAAACTAATTAATAAATATTTTTAAAAGCAGTTTGAGTTTTGACAATAGTAGCACTGATAATATCTCAATATCTAAGAGAATGGAAAGAGTTCGGGTATAATATAAAGTGATTAAGCTGATATGATCAACCAAAGATATGCTTCAGATTTCATCATTAAAATAATTTCAAATCTATATATATATATATATTTTTTTTTTTTCTACTGCTGGACATCCGATAGCTTCTTAAAGATTACAGAATCACCAACACAGTAAGCCCTTTTACCCAGTTTATTATGTAATATTCATGTAATAAAAATTACATAAATTAAAATTCCAAATATGACTGTGATACATATATGAAAAGATGAATGTATCAATAAAGTGGGAATTGAAACCTAAAGTGTTTTGATTCTGTGGGGAATCAAACAACTCCTCAAAAAGTATTTGAACACGTGAGCCACAGTGTACAAATTTCTTTGCGTTTTATAACAAAATATGCCTACACTTTATTTTCATGTCCTTGTTACAGTGTAATTACATGTGTAATTACAGTGTAATTACAAGTACTTAGTAATATTAACTACATGTACTCACTATAGGGTTAGGATTAAGGTTTGAGGTTGCACTTTATTTTACAGTACGTGGACTAGTGTACTTACCTAAGAAAGTATAGTGGACAATACAAGGTAACTACATGTGTTATGGTTAGGTTTAGGGTTAAGTTCAAGGTTAGTACCTACACTCAAAAAAATGTTGGGTTTAAAACAACCAAATTGCTGGGTCTGTCCATTTTCCATCCAACTTGGGTTGTTTTTAACCCATCATTTTTTAGAGTGTAGTTACTGTAATTACTATAATAAGTACACAGTATGTACATGTGTAAACACAACACATAAAATAAAGTGCTACCAAGTTTTGGTTTAGGGTTACTTGCATGTAATATGCATAATTTGTAGTTATTACTACAGTAACTACATGTAATGTGTAACAAGGACACTGCAAAATGAAGTGTTACCCAAAATATTAAATGTATATCAAACAAAATTAGGTCTAGAATCAATTGTTTTCAGATGCCACTTCCGATGACATTCATACATGTTCAAGTACAACCAAAAGTGTTCAAATACATTTTGGGGTGACTTGAAGAGATGAACCACTGCATTGTGGCATGAATGTTTATGCCAAGAGGTATATTGGAAATACAACTATATCATCACATTTTTAGTCTGAGATCAAGTTGCAAATGATAAATGACTAGAAATGACCCTAGTTTAGACCCAGTAGCAAGGGTTTTGAAATGACCTCTCAGTTCTGTCAGTACCAAACAACCTGAATGATAGGCCTGATGATAATTCACCATATCCCATCAGACAGATGGGAACTAAGCCCTGGATAAAGGGTGCAGCTTCTGTTGCAGGGACAGAGATACATAAACAGGTACAACCTGACGTTCTGATTTGGTATTTAATGCAAAGTTTATCTGCATGCATACAGGAACATTAGGACTCCCATATCCCGATTCCACCATCTTCATGACAGTGGACACAGCCTGCTTTAGACTGTACTTTAGAGACATCAACAGGTATAACATGAAGTAACATTTTACAGCACATACAGGTACAGACGCACATAAATACACACTTACATTGAGAACGCAGAAACACGGAAATGTCATATACCTCAGTATATACACTTTCTGACATGTACTATGAAGAGTTAAATAGATAACATTTTTTTTTTACAGGTAACAGATGCATGACTACAAGATGATTATTTTTTCATTAATTATTGCAGTCTAACAATATGGCTTTGACTAGTGAAAAACCTTTCAGCACTACAAAAATTAAAAAGTCAATCTCATTCTTTCTTTATAATTTAATTAAAAAAAAAAAAAAAACGTACCTCCGTACTGCTAAAATTAAAGTCTACTTGAGAGTAGCATGTGTTATTCTAAAGTATGTCATTCTGTTCTTACTAAGATTTTTTTTTAAACAAACTTTACAATCTTAAAAGCAGTTTTATCACAGAACAGCCTAATGGGTACGAATACATTCCTGTTGTTAAATCGTTTGCTAACAGAGTTTAAAAAGGGACACATTTTCAATCTGACTGATTGGTAAACATACAAGTACTAACTTTGTGTAATCAACAAAATAAAAACTTATCTATAGGTTTATATTTCCCACCATGCAATACAATAGCCATTTGAGCATTACTTTACAAAATGAGTTTGCCTCTTTACCCCAGTATTCATAAACAGTTATGTAAACATTTAACCCCCCCTGCAAAAAAATGCGTCCAACATGTTTATCAAATGGCAGTGTTTACTCAATGCTTAAAAACATGAAGACATTGATGATTGAAATAAAAACTTCATCATATTTGTAACCCCACATCCGAATTTGCCAGCAGTAAAATGAATATTTTGGGCAGAATATGAGCTAGCATTTTTATAAATGATCATGTTGGTATAGTTTCACAGCAGAAATGATTGTTGTTGATCAGAATATTAACGGTTTCACAAAATATCATATTGTTGTAATAGATCATTTAACATGCCATTTCTTGAACTGTCAGCATTGTACACTCTAAAAAATGCTGGGTTGTTACAACCCAAATTTGGGTAAAAAAAAAAATGGACAAACCCAACCGCTGCACTCAAAAAAATTATTTTACGATACTGTTCAGTTTATTTAATAAATCATTTTCATTTAACACCATTGTATGTATTGTATTTTTCTCATTCAAACACAATTGCATTGTGTTAAACTGACTTGAAAACAGTTGCATTTTGGCTCAACTCAATATTTTCATTTTGAAAGAACATGTTTCTCTTAAGTAGGCCAAAAATAACATTTGATGCTTGTTTAATTTAAATGAAGTTAATCCAACACGATTCTTTTCAACCACTTTACTTAATCCATTTGAGTTGAGAGTAAATAAATGATTTTATTTGTGTTAAAATAGCATTATATTGAGTGTGAGTTAAATTTTTAAATTAAAATTTTAACCCAACGGTTGGGTTTGTCCATATTTGACCTAATTTTGGGTTGAAACCAAGTGCCAACCTCCCCCCGTTTCTCTTGAAGCCAATACGGAAGTGACCTAAACTGCAATTCATCGACTGGCCGCTAGGGACAGGCTCCAAAAGAGAGCAGAATCTCATTGACCCCCATGTTAAAATGCCCAACTTTACAGCAGAAAAAAACGTTTACAGCCTGATACAAATTGTGGTTTTGGTCTATATAGCTAAATTTGCCCTTCATGACAACTCTGAGGGGGGTGAATTTCTTTTTATAACTCATACGTTTAAATTATATTAAGCCTTAAAGTTCTGCATAATTAAGGGCGTGGCCACTTGAGTGACAGGTGGATTGCCGCTGATGTCACCAATAGGTGTCTGCTGCCGTCACGTCACCTCAGCTCCACCCACGTCCCGCCTCTTTGCCCATTTTCTGTTATTCGGGAGTGACGCACGGTGACGCGCTTCCAAGATGTCAACAGCCAGCTTTAGGTTTCAAAAATGCTCTTCAGAAACCTACGGGTGACGTTACGGACACTACGTCCATATTTTTTTACAGTCTAAAACAGCATTTTTAGAGTGTACCAATCACATCTTTACTAAGTTGTATAATTTCTTTGGTATTTTTTACTGTTGTGATTGAAGCTCATGTATTCCCAGTATTAATTTAGTATATATATTCATCAATAAATTCTTTTCAATTACACCATGACTCCATTATCTGCAACAGTACATTAACAGTTACCTACTTTTTTACTAAAAGCTCATTAAAAATCATGTCAGACCTTTACGTAACTTTCAGCTGAGGCAGGTATTTTCATGTTCCAGAACATCCAAAATATTTTGTTTTTAATAAAATTTTGATGCCAATTGATTATTTTTAATTTTCGTGTATGAGACCATTTAATTTTTGATTGTCGTATGTGTTTTGGCATTGAAAAATATACTGTGAAACAGTGACTGACTTCTGAATACATACTAAAAAGTCTGTAGAATCTTGTATTTCAAGTTCTGTATGTTTTTCAGATCTTGAATTCTCCTGAATAACTCTTAATTGTAAACGTCCAGTTTGTAAAAATATAAACTGTGTTTTTGTCACAGTTCTAGTATATACTGAGCTTTTCCTGATCTTTTGCTGGCAAGGCAAATGTGAATATTACTTGTGGTCAAATCAAGTTCTATTTCACACTACACTCTTAAAAATAAAGGTTCCAAATGGGGGGTTCCATTTTTTTTTTTTTCCTTAGTGTGCAGAACATTTTATAATCTAAAGAACCTTTTTCCAGTATAAAGAACCTTTTGTGCATTGAAAAGGTTCCATGGATGTTAAAGGTTCTTCAAAGAACCATCGATTCCAATAAAGAACCATTATTGTTTAAGAGTGTACAACAAAAATAAAATAAATATCAATACATCACAGACAAATGAGAACTGCCAGGCTGCATTCAGGTGGTCTAACGTGGCAAAACTAAGACGGTTTATCAGCGTCTCCCTTTTTTACAAATGCCAACATATCAATGATGGCAAATCTTATAGTAAGATTTCGACCTCATGCACACTACTAAAAGCATTACAGCTGCACTTCACTGACATTTTTGTTGTTTTCTGTGAAAGGAATATATCAAGCTACTGTTTTAAAATGCTTTGACCCCACTGTGTTTGAAATATATAGATCAATAAATCCAAGTAACCATCATATTCCCAGTGCCAGAGCTCAGTATCAAGATCCTGGAATGTGCCGTTAATGTGGGGCTGATCATTGAGTACCTAAGGCAGATAACTTTCTAAGTATCAGAAACCCTGGTGATCAGTAAACAAATAGAGATATCTTTAGAAAGTGTAAACAGTTTGAACCTGAATGGCAGTGAAAAGACCAAACATTGTCGGGTTATGATTAGTGTTTCTATCCGTAGAAAGGAACAAATAAAATTCCGTCAAGGCAGTGAAAAGCCTTTCACCTGTTTGGCAAAAATCCCCCCTCACCCATTTTCTTCCAGAAACAGCTTTGTGTCTGTTACTTTTTAAACATGTCTTGCAGAGGTCCCGGCAGGAATTTGAGAACGGTGTCTAGAATGCTCTCCTCATCCTCGTCATCATCTGCCCCGCAGCCTGCTGGGATTGCCTTTTTGGGGCGAGTCAAGGAGCCCTCGCACGCTTGTTCCATAGCCGCTTTCTCCTCGGCTTCCTTCTCTTCTTTCTTCTTTAGTCCATACTATATAAACATATATAAAATATATCAAGATAATTAGACAATAAGAAAAAAGGTATATTCAGAAATGCTGAAATGACGCCATTTCTCATAGTACTGTAGGTCTACTGTATAGCCTATATCTTATTTATGGGAGATTAAGTAAAATACCATGAATTGCATAGATCCAACTATATGCAAAATTATTGACGTGACTAGGAAAATCGTTTTTTTGCCAATTATATGCTATATACTATACTATATACTGTATAATATAATAAACTATATGCTATATTCTGCTATACTATACAATGTACTCTACCATTCAAAAGATTGTGTATTAAACATTTGCTGCTTAATATTTCTGTGGACACTGTGATACATTTTTTTTAGGATTATATAACGTATAGAAAGTTCAAAAGAACAGCATTTATTTGAAATAGATTTTTTTTGTGACTTTTGATCAATTTAATGCATCATTTCTGAATAAAAGTATGAATTTCTTTAAAAACAAACTTTTGAACAGTAGTGTACCAAACTATACTACACTATACATATATATATATATATATATATATATATATATATATATATATAACATCAAAACATGTATCTTGTAGGATTTAATTGTCTTATTTAGATTTATATTTATGCAGACGCTTTTATCTGAATCGACTTACAAAAGAGAATCAAGCAATTCGTCAAGAGCCAACAATATTTATCATATTGGCCTTAAAGTCACCCAGTTCTGATACATTTCTAAGGCTCTTAGGCTCGATTATGATCAGGTCATGTCCAGATGTTCTCATGCTGGTTCTTATTGCTACATTCATGATCCTGTAATGACCTGATACTCTCGGCTAACACTAACTCTGTTTTCCTCCCTTAAGAAGGAGCTGTTAAATTAGCTGTAATTAGCTGACATTAAGACCTCCTGCAAATGTGACATTTCATTAAAGGGTAATGGAGATTCTTATTTGAGGCATTATCCCCACACACACATTAATCATTAAGTCCCGTCATCGTGGTTTAACGGCTTCATCCTGCTTTAATTCAAAATTGATTAGCAATTAGCAAATGATCTCATGCTTACCAATTCCTCTAGTCTATACAGTTGTCACAAGAAGCTAAAGTGGATGGGAATGTGAAACATGTACCTTATCTCGAATGGCCTGTCTGACTTTTTCTCTCTCTGCCTCCATACGAGCATGTTTGGCTTTCCGTTCCTCCTCTTGTTGTCTCAGTGCCTCCTGCCTTTCTTCCTCCTTCTTCTGGGAATCAGGGTCCTTCTCCTCCTCTCCACCTAGCATCTTCCCCATGTCTTTGGTTGCCCCTGTGCCAAAGAAAAAAAAAAAGCGAAAGAAATCCTATTACCATCATAGAAGTGTTACGAGCTGGCTGTAATAAGCACACGGTGAAGGAGAATCCAACAGAGACGCTATATTTTTAAACAAAACAAACATGTAGGAGATCACATGAGATTAACACAATCACTATACCTTAAACGAGAACTGACAGAGAACTGAAGAGAACCAGGAGTACAAATACACAGGTGGTAATAAGAGAACTCAATTAGACACAGGTGGGGATAATCAGTAACTAAGGGAACAAACTGACACACACTACGAAGCTAGGGCTAAATCCGAAATCGCCTCCTAAACCCTCAATCACTATTCTCTACGTTAGTCCACTAATACACTTGAAGGAGTGAATAAAAATGAGTGAGCGAATTCGGACAGCCTTTGAGTGTACATCGGTTGCACACTCATTGTTGCGGTGCAATGTGGGATACAATGAGTGCACTCTATAACGTCCACTATGGTTTTGGACACCACTATAAATGGCTGTCCCCTCAAATAATGCCCTATTTGAGGGTATAGGAGGCGATTTCGGATTCAGTCTAGGTCAATGTCCAATGATAGGGAACACAGGCAAATGGGAACAAGGAAAACAGAACCAAAAATAACCAAAATATCAAAATATATTATCGTGAACACAAGTTAAGTAGCCCAAGAAAAAGAGGTTTTTAACTGGATGGTGGACAGCAGTGTGAGTAAAATAATAGACACCCCAGCCATGTTTAAGTCCAAAGTCTGAAAAACTGCACTTAACCTTTTCACAGGCATTTTGTTTTCATAGTTAGACAGATATTGTGATGTATAGGATTGTCTAGAAATATATTATCGCAGAATTGCTGTATCATGATATTATTAGTATCGTGAGCCATGTATCGTGTATCCTTTTGTGAGGTACTCTGTAAATCCCACCCCTACTGAGGACTGAGGTGGAGCTGGCGGGACCGAGGCAGAGCCGAAGGTAAGGCGGAACCAGACGAAGCACAGCAGATGGCTCGGAAGCCCGTAGCGCGGGCAGGGCGACATCTGATGAAGGTGGAGCCGGAGGGACAAGGGAGCCCGTTGGAGTCCAGTGGAGCTGCAAGGACGATGGTCTCTGGTGGAGCCGAGGGAGGGAGGAGCCAAGGTGGGGCCAATAGGTTAACAGGCCAAGGTGAAGTGACAGGATCAGCGGCTAGAGGCAGAGCCGGGGGATCTTCTTTACTGGGCAGATTTGGAGACCGCAAGACCATAGATAAATCCACACAGTGGAGAGGTGTCAGTAGGAGAGCCGCCGGACTGAAGGGAGCTGAGGAGGGGCTGAAGAACTGGCTGTTATAAGAAGAGGAGGCAGGAGAGGGAGGCTGGGCAGGAAATCTGGAGACACAGGAGACTTCAAGCTGGACGGGACCAGCAGGGACAGGAGAATCAGGGATTCTCTAAAACTAAACAGACATAGAAATAACCCTGACAAGAAGTCACCTATAAGTGGTTTTCAATGGCTGAAACTGATATATAGAGACTTTCCAGAGAGCTGTTATTTATTTACACTACCATTCAAAAGCAAGGGGTCAGTAAGATATTTAAGAAATTAATACTTTTATTCAGCAAGGATGCAATAAATATATTAAAAAAAAATTACACTAAAGACATTTGTTACAAAGGATTTCTATTTCAAATAAATTCTGTTATTTTGAACTTTCTATTCATCAAAGAATGCTAAAAAAAAAAAAGTATCACAGTTTCCACAAAAATATTAAGCAGCTTAACTGTTTTCAACATTGATAATAATAAGAAATGTTTCTTGAGCAGCAAATCAGCATATTAGAATGATTTCTGAAGAATCATGTGACACTGAAGACTGGAGTAATGAAGCTGAAAATTCAGCTTTGATCACAGGAATACATTACATTTTAAAATATATTAAAACAGAAAGCATTTACTGTTTAGTTAACAATACTGCTTTTATCAGTTAAATGCAGAGTTGGTGAGCATAAGAGACTTCAAAAACACTTCAAAAATTTGACCAACCCCTAACTTTGGTAGTGCAATTATATATATATATATTTTTCACAAATTCCAGAGAGACTGATCACGTTTTCCACTGCACAATTCCTAACATGATGATATACCGGAGCCAAAATGATGAAGGCAAACAGAGACACCAGAATGATGCATATGCCACTCCTCTCACTGCCATCTGTTTAAATGGTGCGACTCTACCTATCACGCTGTGTATTCGACATCATGTTTTGGTTTCAGCAAACAACAGCCGCAGGTCATTATGGGTAATGCAGTAATAAATGCTTTAAAGCAATGCCCATATTTGCATATACCTCGATGTTCACTTCAACTATATGTTTTAAAATGCAAAGCACAGCTGTGTTTGAAAATTGATACAGACGGTCTCAGAAACATGCTGAAAGATTTGGTTGCAAATGCTGTACTATTGCTTTAAGTCATTAATCATTTGCATAATGGCTGTGCGTAATGTGTCTCTACAAGCAACTGTACACTCATTTATTATTAATGGCAGTCATTTATTATGCATGAGTATGCATTTGAAATCCAGCATCAAGGTCTACGCATTACCTTCACATGTGTTTAATTGCTTCTATATGACACTCAGGACACTGAAGGGGAAAGGAGTGACAGTGCACTCTTTAAGTGGCCTTTAACTGTCTGTGTGTGTATGTCTAGGACACCCTGAGCTGACATAAAAGTGCTCGTATGCGTCATGCTGCAGGTTGCCCATGGTCCACAAGGACCGTATGATTTCATTCACTTTCTAACCCTGATATTTTCTTTTAAAGAATTCTCTGTTTAAGGACTACAACAAACGGCTGGTACGGACTACAACAAGCTTCTTCTCGGGTTAGTGACATCACTAACCCTAAAAATTTACATAAACCCTGCCGCCGAGAACACACAACAAAGGGTGTGAGGCCATGTTGGGCTGCTTTAGAGAAGAGGAAGAGTTGTTGTAGTAGAGTGTTGTTGCCATGCCGTCATTTTACACCGGACTGCTTCACAAACGAGGGTCAATTCAACGCTGGATTTGCACAAAAGATTAACATGACGGCACATGCTAGTCGATGAGTTGAATCAACGCCACAGCAACTACATACATTTATCCACTAACCGTTCAGAAACGTCCAGTTTCATTCTAAAAGTTGTAACTTCTTCCTGAGTCTCTCCATCAGTGTCGACTCCGGTTTGAACAATGTAAGGCTGAACACCGTTACTGACAATCCTCATTTTGGCTGCCTGAGATTCTCCAGCTTTGTTGTTGTTGAGCAAACAAAGCATGAGCTGTTAAAGCTCTGCCCTCTTCTGGAAAGGGGGCTGGGAGCAACAGCTCATTTGCATTTAAAGGAACACACACAAAAAGGCATGTTTTTGCTCACGCCCAAATAGGGGCAAATTTGACAAGCTATAATAAATGATCTGTGGGGTATTTTGAGCTGAAACTTCACAGACACATTCTGGGGACACCAGAGACTTATATTACATCTTAAAAGGGGCATTATAGGTCCTCTTTAAGCAGTGAAAGAATGCATGGTGAGATATAAGAATACATGAAAAACAATGGAAAAGTAGTGCAGTGGAATGGAAAAACAGCCCCTTAGTGTATAATTTCTGTGCTACCAAACAAAATGTAACAATTTTTTTTAAAGATTCATGAACACTCCTCCCTTCCGCCATTGGTCGATCAAACTGATAGCCCTGCCCTAAACTCACACAATTGGTTGAGCCAATGTTGCTGTTGTTGGGCTAGTCGGGATGCTAAAACAAACAGAGTAATGTTTTGATGATGATAAACAGCCACAGTGCTACACTTTATGGGGAAATAAATCCACAGATGTCTTAATAATACTTGTCTATACATATTAAACTGCAATATGACAAAGTATTTAAAAAGTGACATGCTACAGCATAAAGATTTAAACATTCTTCAGATTTTCACATCACATGAATTGTTCTACAAACACAAAGCAATTGCCGCTCCTGAGAGCTTAAAGAAAGATGTAGGCCAGTGAATGTAGTTCTGTTGTCATGTTTAAAGCCACACAGAGGGTGGTTAACATAACAAAAGAACTGCTTCCCTCCATCAGATTCTTCATGGCTTTACATCAAAGCACTTGGCAGGAACAGCAGTGATGGTTATGGATGGAAGAGCAAATCTGGGCTCTGGATAATGATGGCGCAGCGGCCGGAACTGTATTCCAGTATCTCTGGAAAAAGCCTAATTCTTAATGATATGTGAATTATCAGAGCTTAGGAAATTAGCATATTAATTACTTTTTTTTTATAACAGTAAAGTAGTAGTAGTAAAATAGGTCACTTGTATTTTATAAGCACTGCTAGCCTTTAATACAGTCTCAAAAAGAAATATCTTACAGTAGGAGAAGAGTATCTGCGAATGATTAATAAGAGGTTGGTGAGTGTATCTGGAGATATTTTGTGTGATTATGCCCTCTTATAATATCACATGAACGCAACAGCCTTATCGGTTAATAAGCAGAGATGTCCTGAAGCACATTTTTATTACATTTTATGCCTGTTTCTGTTTTCCATCTTTCTTTAATAAAAGTCTCTCACACCAACAGACAACAAACATAAACGTTGTTTTTTACAGTCTGCTGAACGCGGAGGGCAGCGTGCGGTGACTTCTCTGTGGGATCTTGAAGGAATTCTATATGCTTCTGAATAATTTGCAAGGGTTGAAGAAATCTAGCTAGGGAAAGTCTGTTTAATAATGGATGATTTTCATGAGTAAATCATGCTCCATTACCTCAGAGCTATGGAGCAGAATTTAAGCTATGTCATTTTATAAGGTCTATGCTGCAAACACCGTAAAAATCACCACATTTGGTAAAGATTTCAGACTTCAGGATCAAATTCAGGGCACATTTACATTTCAAAGCTTTCTGATGTATTAAAAGTGCTATTTCTTTCATATTTCATTTTATGTTAGTCACAATCTGACATCCATGTGGAACACCAAAGTGTAAAATACGACGTACAGTGAAAAGACAGTCTGTGTTTCTTAAAGACACCTCACGCAGAAGGTCATTGTGTGGTCACACAGGCAATCTGCTACATCTGGCCCACTCAAGGGAATTGAAAGGGGAGAAATACATTTCGTTTTATTGCCCATAGTCACTCAGCTGATAAAACCAAATCAAGAAATTGATTTAAGGGCTCGGTGACCTTTAGACAAAGTTATATTAATGGGACGGTGCGAATCTATATACACACAACAAATAAATGTCAAATAAAGTAAACTATAACAAGATCAATAACCACTTTGTTTTATTATTGTTCAAAATGTATGAATAACAAAAACATGTTGCTGATGTATTGTCTTGCATTCAATTACTAGCTAGAAGTTTTTTTTTAATGTGTTAACTTTATTAACTAAATTAATTTTAATACTAAATAATCGAATCTAATACTTATCAATAAATACTGTTGGTTTTTATGTAATGAATTATTTTAATTGCACCAGATCACATTTTACAGTGAATAAAAATGTATCTCTTAAAAACCGTCATCAGTTCCAGGTCACGTGCTAAAAAAAATATATAAATATTTAAAAATATTAATAATTATATAAATATAAAAACTGATAATAGTCCTCAAAACCAAACATAGACCTATAGAGGGTATGCATAGACGTCACTTTCCCGCCGGAACGCGCTCCCTCAGCTGGACTGAGTGGCAAAAGAACCTGCTGGATGACTGGATTTAATAGGGGAAACTGCAAAAACGCGAGTAAAACAAACGATTACACTAAAGGTTGGGCTCGAAAGTGTTCCTTACGACATGTCAAAGAAACCAAATCAATCAGGAATCGTGTTTCCTGGCATTTGTATGTGCCTGATTTCGACGCCGAGGAAATACATAAAGCAAATCGGCCTGTGAACACTTTATATAACTACAATATAGGTAGGTCTAAATCGGAGTGATCACTTATATCAATGTTATATATATCGTCCAGCCCTAAAACTTGTATAGTTTTTTGTCAGTGTTTATTTAAAAACACCCAATTATGCAGAATATAAGATGGTAAATATTTAATTGATGAGTTGTCAACACAATATATAACAATACAATATATAGGGTATGATTTTACCCCAAAATCCAACATTTTGACACAAAATGATAACTGCAAAACATGTTTCTTCGCCTGGAGTCCAGCTGTTTCTATGAATTGCAGCGACCTGTTTGCTTCTTTTTTTCTGTAGCTTTCAGCAGTCTGTAAAATACACCTCAGACTTTGTGTCAAAGCTATTTGTACAGTCAGTCGCAAAGCTCTTTCCCGTTTTGGATGTGTTTTTCGCGGCATTCACGCTGAAAACCAATGCTGCCACTCAGTCTTTTGCCACTCAGTGGGCGTAACCGCAGTCATAACGGTCGACGGTGACGTCACGTGCATACCCTCTATGTTATGTATAATAACAGGCATATCCTGTGCTTACAACAGGCGTTTTGGAAGGCAACAGTTTTTTTTTTAATGTGGCAACGTCTAAATTAACTGGAATTATTTTACTATTCTAAAACGGAGAGTTCCGGCCCTTGATTCTGATTGGTTGAGCCGCGTTCGAAGCCGTTGTAAGATTCCAGAAAACGTACAGCTGACCGCATTACATAAGTATCGCTGCGCCACTGAGTGTGTATGTTGCTGCGTCTGTCTTAGCAACCACTCTTAGCAACGTAAACATATGTTTGTTCTCTACTGATTTTGTTCATTGAAGCTTACTGCATTATGTAGAAGAGTATCGTGAGATAGATATTGAGTGACCGAGCGTATTACCTGCATTCAGATTTAGCATTTTCCTTAAGGTCAGTCCTATATTCATAATAAAAAAATCCGTTTGAATGTCCGCTTGTCCTTTTAACAATTAATGGGTTTTCCCGAGTCCTGCTGACGCTAATCAAAGCATTTTCATCTTGTTCCGTGTTCATAACAAGTTTCAATATAAAAGTCTTTGCTACTGAGTGACTCCATGCCGCCATCTAATGGCGTAATAAATGTAACTTCTCTTACTGTTCACTGTCAGGGACTATTTATTTTCCAGCGGAAGGAAGGCTTTTAGTGATTTTACTTCATGAAAGTTGCATTGATACATATTTTTTGGCTTTAATATTTGTATTGTGTGGTAACCGTTTTATAAAAGCAATAAGCCCCGTGAAACTCTGCTCCGCGCCTAACAACGCCCCTTAGCTGTTATAAATTCATTGTAATAAACCAAGGCTTCTTGAGGTTTGTTGCTTTAATAAATACTTTTAATATAATGTTAATGTTTCAATTATTTAATTATCAGTAAATGTTGTTGTTTTTAATTTAATTGATTATTTGAATATTACACTGAAGAAAAATTTCTCATCGTCATCAATTTCTGCCATGTGTCAGATAAAAGTTAAATAATGAACCATATGAATGCAAACAATACAATCTGATTCTTGGTCTTGACCAAACTGACTTTTGGATTGAGACTAATATGCCAGTTATATGGCAGTTTGATAACATGACACTTACCGCCCAGTGCTTGTTTCATCACAAAATCCATGATGCACTCAGATATCTGGTCCTCTTATAGCTAAAGAAGATGTTGCATTTAGTCTTGCCGTGATCCTGATTCTGCCGGTCCACCACAGTGTGTCAGTCTTCTGTTTCCTGATGAATCCTTCACACCTATTGGGAAAAAAAGTGAAGAAAACCTGATCAGCATGCAACGTAAATCAGAAATACTGAGAGTACAGTTAGATAATACTGATCACTATATTGTCAATACAACCTCGTCCATCACATCTGTTAGTATTTGAGCTGATATTTTACAATGCTACCATAAAAAGTCATAATATCTGCAAACAAATGCGAGTTTATGTTATTCTGAGCTTCTAGACAAATCCCACACAGCAGGTGCTCAAAATAAATTCACAGTCAGTTCTGAAAACTCACAAAAATCAAAGTAATTAATGCTTACAGGAACACACTGAACATTTCCAGCTACACCGTGACATTAACGCTATTAGAGTCATTGCAGATTTCATCTCAAGGAGTTGTTTGAACCTTTATAAAAGCTTGCTTTCCTTCAGCAGACAAGAGATGGTTTGTCGTGGTTTGGCCATTTGACCATAACATATGCAAAAAAAATCTTTCAGCTTTTCAAATCAAATATGAGCTGCACAACGAAAACAAATCAGAACCCTACATGATAGTCAAACAAGTCTAAAGAGACAAGACTCGATACTAAAGAACAGCAGTTAGATTAATAAAAACAACATTAAATAAACTGGTATTATATATGTTTAACTGTTTGGAACCAGTAATGTATTTGCTTAAATAAATCTGCTCCACTTACCAGTTTACTGACCTTTGCTATTTGTTCTTCTTGAAGTATTCCTAACTGAGCGATAAAAAAACCTACTTGCTGGAATAGCTGGAACATGGAAAAGCTCACTGGGTCCTGATAAACCACCTCTCTCTCTCTCTCTGTTTCTCTCTCTGTCTGTCGCTCCAATAGCCTCATTCATACTCCCCCACACTCCGCCCCCTCATCTTTCCATCTCCCTTCAGTAAAAGTACGTTTATTTTGTTCAATTTAAAGGACGGATTACCCCAATTACTGCATGTTTCGGTTTGATTAAAGCATACAATATTTTTTTTTGAACAATACTTTTATTACATCTTATTTTCATGTATTATCCTGGTAGAAATATGTTTATATTCCTACACTTCTGTTTAAACAAACAAACAAACAAAAAACTAGTTAAAAGCAATAGTTACATGCTATTATGCTATTATGCTTATATATATATATATATATATATATATATATATATACACACACACACACACACACACACTTACTGGCCACTTTATTAGGTACACCTGTTCAACTGCTTGTTAACGCAAATATCTAATCAGCCAATCACATGGCAGCAACTCAATGCATTTGGGCATGTAGACATGATCAAGACGATCTGCTGAAGCATCATAATGGAGTAGAAATGTGATTGTGTCTATGAACATGTCATGGTTGGTGCCAGACTGAGTATTTTAGAAACTGCTGATCTACTGGGATTTTCACAAACAACCATCTCTAGGGATTACATAGAATGGTCTCAGAGAAGAGAAAATATCCAATAGGGGTTAATGAAGCGAAACGATGCGTTATGAACAAGTTATGAAGTAAAATATCTAACTTCCGCCAGACCTGCAGTTCAAAAGCTTACGCTACGTCCTACACCTTCCCTATTCAACTTATGGAAAAAGCTTAACCGACAAGACACGAGTTTACACTTTCTTCATAAGTTGAATACGGAAGGCAGTCTGGCAGGAAGCTAGATATTTTACTTCATAACTTGTTAAATATGGATATTTTTCTTACACAAACGCATCGCTTCACTTCAGAAGGCCTTTATTAACCCCCCGGAGCCGTGTGGAGTACGTTTATGATGGATGGAAGCACTTTCTACAGCTCATACTCGTTGGTCCCGCTCACTGCCATTATAAAGCTTGGATGCCTCAGATTGTGTTCATCAGAAAGAATAAAGTCATATATCTCTAGGATGGCTTGAGGGTGAATAAAGCTTGAGGTAATTTTCATTTGAAAGTGAACTAATCCTTTAAGTTCATAATTTGGCAAAAACAACATGAAAGCATGGATCCATCCTGCCTTGTATCAACGGTTCAGGCTGCTGCAGGTGGTGTAATGATATTGGGGATATTGTCTTGGCACACTTTGCGCCCCTTAGTACCGATTGAACATTGTTTAAATGCCACAGCCTTCCTGAGTATTGTTGCTGACCATGTCCATCCCTTTATGATCACAGTGTACCATCTTATGATGGCTACTTCCATAACATACCATGTCACAAAGCTCAGATCACCTTAAACTGGTTTCTTGAACATGACTGTGAGTTCACTAAACTCAAATGGCCTCCACAATCACCAGATCTCAATCCAATAAAGCACATTTGGGATGCGCTGGAACGGGAGATTCGCATCATGGATGTGCAGCCGACAAATCTGCAGCAACTGTGTGATGATATCATGTCAATATGGACCAAAATCTCTGAGGAACTTTTACAGCGCCTTGTTGAATCTATGCCACAAAGAATTAAAGCAGTTCTGAAGGTAAAAGGGGGTTCAAACCGGTACTAGCCCCGCCCAATAATTTCTGGTTGGACTAGACAAAATGACAAAAGAAACCCGTCAAATAACAGCAGCAGTGGTGTGGAGAATAAAGCCGGTGGTGGTAAGTTTTGACGCGATTATCCCAAGTTCGAATCCGCCTTTTCTGAACTCATTCTTCTCCCTTTTCATATCGCATATCAGATCAGAAAGGCAATATTTTAAATGAAAATGAAGAAAATATTCGAAAAGTGGATAAAAAGTGCCTAACGGGTATTTAAAGGGTTCACCCAAAAATGAAAATTCTGTCATTAATTACTCACCCTCATGTTGTTCCACACCCGTAAGACCTTCGTTCATCTTCTGAACACAAATTAAGGTATTTTTGATGAAATCCGATGGCTCAATGAGTCCTCCATTGACAGCAAGATAATTAACAATTTCAATGCCCAGAAAGGTACTAAAGACGTATTTAAAACAGTTCATGTGAGTACAGTGGTTCTCGGCGAGAATACTTTTTGTGTGCCAAAAAAACCCCCAAAATAATGACTTAATTCAACAATATCTAATGATGAGCGATTTCAAAACACTGCTTCATGAAGCTTCGAAGCTTTACAAATCTTTTGTTTCGCATCAGTGGTTCAGAGCATGTATCAAACTGCCAATGTCACGTGATTTCAGTAAACAAGGCTTCGTTACATCATAACTGTTTCGAAATTTCAATGGTTCACCACTGGGGGGCGTGACTTTGGCAGTTTGATACACGCTCCGAACCAGTGACTTGAAACAAAAGATTCGTAAAGCTTCATGAAGCAGTGAATTGAGAGACTGAGAAAAAAAGTGGTGAAATAACCATTTGCTTGGAATGATTTGCATTATCTTACACTGCTTTGCATCTAATTACAAATCTTTTTCTGTCAACTCTTATAAAAACCATATTCTATCCAGCTCAAGCATCCGTCCTGGTGAATGTAAATTATATAATAATCTGATATCCGAATGTGGAGATTCGTAAAATAACAAGACAGCAAAAGTATATATGTCATCTGAAATCTCACAATGCACTATAATGGTGGGAAGATGTCAAGGAGAAATGATGTTCTGATTCTGATTGTGCATCTCATCCATCTTTGAGCTTCTGGAATGATATAATGGGATTAGAATGAAAGCCTCAAGGTTACAGTTTGGAGAAACTGAAACTCAAAAGTGGTTTTTATTATGAAACTCCTTTAGATCTTCTAAAAGGATAGTTGTATAGTTTAATACTAAAGATAAAGAAGATCATGTACTTTCTGAAGCTATTAGTGGATCCTTACATAAGCTCTACTTCAGTGGAAAACTACAAGCTCACCGCAGGGCGTTTGATTTCCTAAACAGAAAATCACTTATATTTGGCACAAAATAATGTTGCGATAATATGACAGTTAATTTGAGATGCTTATTGCACTAAATACTGTATTGGATTTTTAAAATCAAAGTTCTCAGGGAAACAACATAGCTGCTTAAAGCATGGATGGAGCTGGCTGAGACTTTGCCCAACCAGGCATGAAATTATTACTCTTCCTATTAAAGACTTTACACAATTATGCAACACAATAATGCATGAATAGAAACATGGTTTGTGCACATGTACAGGAAACCTCTCTGAAGAAGACATTGCCTCAGCTTTGTTAAGAATAATAGAGGCTTTTTATGGGTTTTGGGTCCTATTAAATTGTACTTTTCCACAAAAACCAGCAATAATAAGCCTCTAAGTCCAAAAAGCAATTATAAGAGACTCTCACGTGCCTTGTGAGAAAACACTTCAGCCGGATCACAGCAGATCTGTATGTGAGAGATGTTTTTGTCTGAACATACTTTCACAAACCAATTGATTTGCTTGGGCAAATGAACAACTTGTTAAATAAAGTAAAAAACTGTGAATGTATCTGGTAGATTGTCCATGCATCTCTGTGGCAGTGGAATAATGACTTCAGTGAAGATTAGTTCTCCATGATTCTGTCCACATCCTCTCTTCTCTTCTTACAGATCCTTTTAAAGTGATACACATGGTTCCTGATTGCATCCATTAAGCCTATTGGAAGCTACCTTCAGCCACAGCTTAATGACTCAGGTAAAAGACGCCTGGGGGCAGCTCAAATCAATAGATATGGACAAGGAAAGATTCCTGACTTTCCTGACAACCCTAGAGCTTTCAGCTTAAAGGCAGGACTGAGTGCAGATACACAACTTTAAAACACATTAAAACTCTAAAACCTTTCTGACAGACAGTGTCTTATCCACAAAGATGCCTTGAAAGCAAAATGATGAGAAAATAGCACCAAAACCTTGAGGAAATATCAGCGCGCTCATCGTCTTTTCTTGTTCTTTGATGGACTCCGCCAAATAAATACACCACACAGAATTGTGTCACTCTGTTTTTTGTGTTGTTTTTTTTATTTCATTAAAGTCGCCATGAAACGTAAGTTGTGATAGTCTTTTCTTCCTTATTGTGACGTATATCTGAGTTAAACGCTTCTCAAACAAGAAAAAATGTAGGGCAGGACTTGATTTTGTCCATTGGGAATTGATTGGATTGTTGTGGTTTGGTATTGGTTGATCTCATGTGATTGACAGGTTGTCCCGCCCTCGCTCCAGTAAACACATCATCAGAGAAAAGATGGGAGGGGCAAGTTATTTTGATTAAAGATTATGAGGCCACATTAATTAAAAAAAAAATGATGTGCACAGATAAATCATTTATAATAAATACTGCAATATTCCATAAAAATTAGTATTAGTCCATTTTGATTTCATGGTGACTTTAAAGCAAAAAGTATCGTCTGTCTAGTACATTTGGTTTACGGTTAAAAACTACACACTACATTTGCCATGTTGTCATTCGCTTCACTGCCATTTCCAAATCCTCTCCTGTGGACTCATGGGATAGTAAAGCGGTTATCAGACACTTCAGAATCTTGCCAGAAGTAGTAGGTCAACCTTTTTGATACACAAAACACAATGACCGTTTTTGAATATATGAATGTCATTTTGAGTAGAAAATGAACTCCAGATGTCACAAAGCTGCAAGTTACTAAACCTAACAACAAAAGCAATGATAAAACTACTGGAAAACAGCGAAAAATCAACCTTATTAATTATTCATGCCCCAGTGCATGATGGGAACACCAGTATCAGAAAAGTTGAGTAGGTTTTACTTAATTTTATAACGTTGATATTTACGTTTCAATTTCTACAAGCTTGAATTGAGTACCAATATAGAATTTACTTCAAGGGGACATATCATGAAAATCTGATCTTTTCCGTGTTTAAGTGCTATAATCGGTTCCGCGGTGCGTCTACCAACCCAGAAAACATGAAAAAAGGACAACCCAATAACTTTGTTTTGGTAAGCCTTTCTCTGCAAGCATGTGAAAAAAACGAGCCGCTCAGATTTCGCTCCTCTAGTGACGTAGGAAGGGGATCTTATTATAATATTACCGCCAGTAATCTGCCGTTTCCACCCACGGCGCCGCCATTTTGTTTTCGCAAGCGACAACGTTGTACCAGTTCTAACACCATGGCAAAAGTTCAAGCAAAGCATGCTAACTGTTCTGTCGTTGGCTGCACAGACGAGCACTGAACACTATTTAGAGTCTCGTTAGCTTGGATAGCCAGCAAGTTGACCCTGACAAGCTCGATTGCAAAAAAAGGAGAGTTTCTGTCTGAGCGATATTTTTGAAAAAATATTAGAATATTCACAGCATTTGATAGCAATCATAAACGTTAGTCTGCTGTGTATGGCTCTGTTTGACAAACAGGTACACTATGTATAGAGGGTGTCCATATGGGTTTTGTACAAAAGATTAACATGACGGCACATGCTAGTCGATGAGTTGAATCAACTCCACAGCAACTACATACATTTATCTACTAACCGTTCAGAAATGTCCAGTTTCATTCTAAAAGTTGTAACTTCTTCCTGAGTCTCTCCATCAGTGTCGACTCCGGTTTGAACAATGTAAGGCTGAACACCGTTACTGACAATCCTCATTTTGGCTGCGTGAGATTCTCCAGCTTTGTTGTTGTTGAGCAAACGAAGCGCAAGCTGTTAAAGCTCCACCCTCTTCTGGAAAGGGGGCCGGGAGCAGCAGCTCATTTGCATTTAAAGGGACATACAAAAACGGTGGGTTTTTGCTCACACCCAAATGGGGCAAATATGACAAGCTATAATAAATGATCTGTGGGGTATTTTGAGCTGAAACTTCACAGACACATTCTGGGGACACCAGAGACTTATATTACATCTTGTGAAAGGGGCATAATAGTTCCCCTTTTAAATTCTTGCCTTATATATTATTTTGGCTTTAATAAGGATTTTTTTTTCCAATAAATAGGCACGAATAAACCCAGTGTCCTCCATGATTCCTGTTTTTCCAACAACAAAGCATTTGAATACAACAAGCTCATAATCACAACTAAAGAACTGGGAAATAGGAAATTTCCAATTGCACATAAAGGTAGCAAGACCTTTTGATTGAGCTATTTTATTATTTATGCATTCATAAAATGACAAAAAAAAAAAAAAAATACTGCTTGTATTCTAATCAGACAATCAGTTTAGATTGGCAATTTTGCAATTACATTGTAGAATCAACTTTTCCCAGTAATTTAGGAGAGATGTTCTAGTAGGTCACATTACAGAGAGAATAATGGGTGAGTAGATCTGTCCCATTTATTTTGTGTCCTCTAGAATGAGGATGTTTTCCTGGTTTTAATAAAAACCCAAAGCTGCAAGAACACCATGTACTTGAGGGTAATAAACACGCCTGACATTTACAAAGAAATGTTTTGAGGTTTACACCATTACAAATGAACATTAATTACTGTTTCAAACTATAAAATGAACTTCAAAATGAAAACAAAAATGTTCATCTTGAGTAAAGCAATAAAATGCAAATAATACAGAAAATATATTAATTATTTGTTTAATTCTCATGCTGAAATGAAGTTATTTACTTAATAGTTTCTGACATTTGCATCCAGAAACAAGCATGAAATGAACAATATTTTTCGGTTGAGTTGTATGTCCATGATGCCTATGGCGAGTCGATCACTTACACCAGTTACATTTATTCTGTGACATTTCTGCTGAGTTTACCAAGACACTTTGTGGTTCAATTATTACTTGAATAAAAAAAGCACATTTGCAATGAATGTGCCAAATTATCACGTAGAAGTATGAAACCATGCACACAATCTGGAGCCTGGAAGTCTGCCAGCACAAAATCTTTAAACCATATGCCACAATTTTATTGAATTGTCATAACATAAAAGTTAAAAGCACTGATTACGCAACTGTAACAGCAAACCAAACGGTTTCAACCTACTAGTAAATAAGGAACTGATACACTTCCCGCAAAAGGGAAGATGTGGGAGGCTGTGGGAGGGATACAGGAAGGCAGGACATGAAGGGTAATTAGGTTAAACTCTGAGCAGCTCTGCCTAGTTTACAAAGCGACTCTGACAGAAAAACACCACTCACGATTAGATTAAATATAAGGCATGGGGCCTGGCTACAATACTATACAGGTCCATCCCAACACACAGGAGCAGGAAAGCAATCTGTTCATTCTCAGCATGTATATTAATACATCATGCCTGGAATCATTTTGCCGGGAATCGGCATTTATTAGCACAACAAAACACAGACCTAGTGCAGATCAATGTATCCACCTGTTCTACAGGTGCAGTGCTATATTACGAAAAACACTGCAGAATAAATGTATGCCACAGAGCCGGATGAAAAGGCATCCTCAGAGGTCTATCATGTTCTATCAGGGCAGCAGGATATTTTTCTCAGAAAACAGGGTCTGTATTCAAATTTCAAATGAGTCGTGTGACCTTTCCAACGTGATTACGTAATGCGTGGCGCATCGCATAGCTAGTGCAAAATGAGCATTTGTACTTAAAAAGTATATAAATTTTTATTTTTTTTTAGAAAATGACCGATCGTTTCTCTAGATAAGACCCTTATTCCTCGTCTGGGATCGTGTAGAGCTCTTTGAAGCTGCACTGAAACTGCGATTTGGACCTTCAACCCGTTGGTCCCTGTTGAAGTCCACTATATGGAGAAAAATCCTGGAATGTTTTCCTCAAAAACCTTCATTTCTTTTCGACTGAAGAAAGAAAGACATAAACATCTTGGATGACATGGGGGTGAGTAAATTATCAGGAAATATTAATTCTGAAGTGAACTAATCCTTTAAGTATCATCCACACAAATGTTCAATGATATTTTTACAGTATGTATAGTATAAAGTATATGTTTTGTATATATTTTAAAGTTTTATAGGTTTAACGAAGCAAATCAAAACATTTTCAACGTACAACCAAAGTACAGCCTATACCCCTCGTTGGGAATCACTAATACGGAAGAAAAATCTGATATTTTACGGCAATGTATCAAAAGTCAGCATTGACCCACTTAAGCCAGCATACGAATATTACACCCCCTGCTGCGTGAGAGCAGTTGAGGACACTTGATTTGAGGAAGGGGGTCTGCAGCTACTTCCACTGACCTCCTGCTATGTAATTGTCAAAGCTTATCATCGCGTGCTGGGTTGGACTCACAAGAGGTCATGGGAACCCCACTCTCCAATGGGGGCCAATTAGCTCTTGTCACATTAAAGTTAACATGTCATATACACATTACTGTATTGTTGCTGACAGCACTGCTTAACATCTGATTCACACTTTCCATTGTGCTGTATTCCAACAGTGCATTACAAACAGATGGGCCTGGCTGTGAAAAAGGAACAGTTGCGCTGAACGCACACAATATTTTCATGTGCAATCTTGTGAAAATGCCAGAATAAATTTGTATACGACCACCTGTGCAAAGAGATTAGAATTTATGCATTGCTTTTACATGTCAGGCAGATGATTTTTCCTTTCTAAGTGGGATGTTCATGAGCAGAATAAGCTTCATTGGGGGCCAAGAAATGTTTTTTGATTTATAAAGTTTTTAAAAGTCTTCAGCACTTCTTAAACCCATTTCATTATTATATTATTCTATAGTCACAATCCCTCAGTACTTAAGTTCACACATAAATGTTGGTTTTGCACTAAAAATGCATATCTGTTGACCAGTGCTGGGGTTAACGCATTACAAGTATTATGAGTTACGTATAACCAGATTATTTTTTTATTTAATTAAATAGTAAATTAATGCATTACTTTTAAATTTACAACAAAATTGTCAGAGTTTTTTTTTTTTTCAAATAAGTAATGCAAGTTACTTTGTTTTCCCATTTATTGACTGACGCCTCTCCTGTCCTCATGCTGAGAGAAATCGGGAGTAAGTGCAGAGGTGTTGTGTGCGCTGTGAACATGATCTTATTGTAGTTCTAGGCTAATTGTGAGCATGCATTTACTCATCAGACTTGCACTAAAACAGATTCAGTATTCCTCAAAATGAATAAAACAGTGAAATACAAACTCAGAATATTACGCAAACCTGCAATAATTAAATGTTTAAAGGATTAGTTCACTTTCAAATGAAAATTACCCCAAGATTTACTCACCCTCAAGCCATCCTAGGTGTATATGACTCTCTTCTTTCTGATGAACACAATCTGAGTTATATTAATAAATATCCTGATGCATAAATCTTGTGGTAATTTTCATTTTAAAGTCAACTAATCCTTTAAAGGGTTAATTCACCCAAAAATTAAAATAATGTCATTAATTACTCACCCTCATGTCGTTCCACACCCGTAAGACCTTCGTTCATCTTCGGAACACAAATTAAGATATTTTTGATTAAATCCGATGGCTCAGCGAGGCCTGCATAGACAGCAATGACATTTGACATTTGACATGTGAGTACAGTGGTTCAATATTAATATTATAAAGCAACGAGAATATTTTTGTGTGCCAAAAAAACCCAAAAATGACTTTTTAACAATATCTAGTGATGGCCGATTTCAAAACACTGCTTCAGAGCGTTATGAATCTATGAATGTATCAAACCGCCAAACTGCTGAAATCATGTGACTTTGGTGCTCCGATCCACTGATTTGATTCGTAAAGCTCTGAAGCTTCAAGAAGCAGTGTTATGAAATCGGCCATCACTAGATATTGTTAAAAAGTCGTTATTTTGGCGCACAAAAAATATTCTCATCGCTTTATAATATTAAGATAGAACCACTGAACTCACATGAACTGATTTAAATATGTTTTTAGTACCTTTATGGATCTTGAGAGAGGAAGTACCATTGCTGTCAATGTAGGCCTCACTGAGCCATCGGATTTAATCAAAAATATCTTAATTTGTGTTTTGAAGATGAACAAAGGTCTTACGGGTGTGGAATGACATGAGGGTGAGTAATTAATGACATTATTTTCATTTTTGGGTGAACTAACCCTTTAATAACACAAATATACTTTATGTATTTAATCTCACTTTATTAAGCAATGTCTTTGCTGCTGACTTTCGATGATCCAATTCATCCATACTAATATGCAAAAATGACCAACTAACCAACTAGTCACGACTGTTTCCCGAAACCGTAGTAACATGGTCGCACCTCACCATATTGGTTCAACAATATAGAACTGTCATTATTGACATCACTCGCAGTTGGAGGAGTAATAACTTCAGCTTATCAATCTATTCGAGATCTCCGAGAATGCTGCTATAACAAACATGGCATTCCCTCAAACGTCATACTCCACAGTTCCCTTGCGCATTTATGCCTATGTGCACACTTCAAAAATGGAGCTGATTGTTGACACACTAAAATATATAGGTTAAAATTAGGGATGGGATGGTTCGCTGTAAAAAATCGAACCGTTTGGTTGGTTTGGTTGTTGAAAACAACGTGCAAAACAGACGGATTCGGCTAATGTATGTTTCAGTGGATAGATATAAAATGTAAACATGTAAACACATGTTCAATGACGTGCTGAAAGCTCTATGACCAGTCATTTACCCCGTCATCACCCGGGTGTTGATAGCGCGCGAGCGCAGGTGAGACCTGAACAGCTCACATTGATATCTGTGTTTAAACGAAACTCATTTAAACCTTGCCAATTTAAACATTCAACCGTAAGACGCGAAAGAGAACTCGCGTGTGCTGTGAGGAGATTTGCATGTACTCATCCGAAGTGCATACATGGAGAGCCGCGTCACAGCGCGCAAATACTCTCCCGCAAATTCTGTTTCAAGTCTTGCACCTAAACGGACAAATTCACAAAAATTATGTCAACATGCCCATCTTGATACCGTGATACAAACCGAACCGTGAGAAATCTGAACCGTCCCACCCCTAGTTAAAATGTATATTCAAAAAGAATGAAAGATAGAGAACATACTGTATATTGTGCCCAAGAGCATTATCTATTTTAATCCACGTCATTTAACAAGATGCATCTTGCTGAGCTGTAGTTTCATCTATGTTTGCGATGCTATTTGTGAATGTTCACCGGAACTATGGTTTCGGGAAAAGCCAAATCATTGAATTTGCAACCATAATTGGTTAACGATGCTTTTGGTAAACGCACCCCAGAATGGCAGCACAGCTGAAGGTTTGTTTTGAGCTGCGCCCTCTACTGTACAGACGTGAATTTTCATTTTCGTCAGCCTGAGGCTTCATTTTTGGTGTGAAAGGGCTTCTGCATTTGCCAAAAAAATTATTTTAATAAAAAAAAACAAAAAAACAAGCAAACCCAGCCCAGATGAAAGAAGTATGTAACATTACTTTCCATAATAAGTAACACAATTAGTTACTTTTTTAGGGAGTAATGACAACGCAATATTGTAATGCATTATTTTTAAAAGTACAACACTGCTGTTGACCCATAGCTTGTCCATTTCAGCTAACTCAGGCCTCTTCCTTGAGTCTGAAGTGTGTTCGGTGTTTGTATGTGTCTGCCAAGTGGCTAACCATGCAGAGGGAGTATAGAAATCTGGGGGAGAGAGATAAGCTTTCAGTTGAAATACTTGCTGCAAGCATTTCATCCAAAGAGCATTATCTTCAGACCATTTAGCCAGATTAAAGGTCTTTTCAATTATAATCAACCTCTCCAACATCTTTCCACAGCTTGACACGGTGACACATACATCTAGTTCACAAAATCGTCCAATCAGACCAGATGCAGTCCAAGGTTTATTCTTTTAGGAAGCATTAGATTTCCGTCAGCATTTTTGTTGGTTTTATCCATTGTGTTTATCGCATGCAAAAAACAGTTGCGCTAATTAAGGGATTATCCGAAGTAAAAATAATCTTTCAAATTTCATAAACCATTGTATCAATAATCACAAAAGAGACAAAAGCTTCTGGTAACCTGTCACTCCACACCTATTGGTTGTTGCTCAGCAGCTGTTTTATCAGAATTCTGAGAAATTTAGAGCATTTCAATGGTGACAACAGAACCATAGCCTGCAATAAGGAATATGATCATAAAGCCTCACAATGCAATTTGATGGCGGTTGGACACAGCTATAAATAATTCAGCACTTGATTTCTCCCCTGCAGCTAGACCTCTCCTGACGACTCTCAGCACCAAACACACAGCGGAGGCTTCAAAACCGCCACTCCACACCTGTCACAAACAACACCTCTCTGAGACGCTCCCTCCACTCATGCTGGAAGACAGAGGTGTCCATATGACTGACTTAAAGAGTCATGAATCAACTTTATGCTTGTATGAATTCCTCCCTTATTAGTGTTAAAATACTTTCAAAACTGGCTAATGGAAGGCAGACCAGTTCTCTGACTCCATTCAATGACGCTAGTGGCACAAAAATGAAACACTTTAAGTGAAAATTCTTGGCTTTTAATTCAGCCAAATCTAAAGCAAAAATCTTATGCATAAAGATCAGTTAAATATTATCCAGAATAATCACACATCAAGGAAAATGGTGCATACACCACTGTACTTTTACACTTGCATGACAGTATGAACGTCCAGTATTAAACATCAAGCAGCACAGCCAATCTAAATCAAGTTTCTACACGTTTTTCTGAAGCAGAAATAACATGATCTTATCTGTTCCGCTACTATACATCCATTTCATGCATTCTCTCTTTTGCTCCTTTTATCTCTTCTTTTCACTCTCACAGCACATGAATAATGGTCAAGGGTTAGGCTTAATTCCCGTTCTTCCCGGGGGCCAAAAGTAAGAAATAGTAATGTGCATTTGCGGCGTCCAATCAGGGGGAATTCTTTTGAAAGCTTGAGTCTCACGCGTGTAGGAAGTGGCGCTGCATGCAAAAGCCATTTGAATAGCTCAAAACATAATTACTGTAACACTGAAGTATCAGGTTTTTCATTTTATCTTATGAGAACTGATTATAAACTTTATTGCAGTACTTATGTTTGGGGTCTCAGCAACCCCAGATATGAACATAAATAAATTATTTAATGTGCACATGATAAGATAAACTCACAGCAATTTTAATCAGATTTTTATTGTACAAATGAACCCCACTACTATAAACAACACTGTTTAAATTCATATTAATGAAAAAGATGCATGCCTAATTTATGTCAATATCAGTCTCATGGTTCAAAGAACCAGAATTTGAAGATGAATATAAGAGGTTAAATTCACAATTGCTATTATAATTTTTACATTTGTGACATAGGGGTCTCACATGTGTTTGTCAGAACAGTAATAAATATGCAGTCTGTTTATTTTGGCTCTGAAAAGCTCATGTTACTTATAAACCATAATCAGATTATAAACTCTTACCTACATTTTCATTCTGTTTCATTTAGAGAAGGACAGTTTAGATGTTTTAAAGGGTTAATTCACCCAAAAATGAAATTTCTGTCATTAAGTACTCACTCTCATGTCGTTCCAAACCTGTAAGACCTTCGTTCCTTCTTCAGAACACAAATTAAGATATTTTTGATGAAATCCACAATAATCCTCAATAGAAAGCAACGAAATTAACACATTCAAGGTATTAAAAAAGTATTAAAAACATTGTTAAAATAGTCAACGTGACTACACTGGTTCAACCTTAATGTTATGAAGCGACGAGAATACTTTTTGTGCGTAAAAACAAAACAAAAATAACGACATTATTCAATAAATTTGTCTCTCCCGTCATTCTCCTACACTATTTATGTCCAGCACTTCCGTGTTTACATCCAAACAACGGCTCAGTATTGAATAAAGTCAGTATTTTTGTTTTGTTTTTGCTCACAAAAAGTATTCTCGTCGCTTCATAACATTAAGTTTGAACCATTGTAGTCACGCTGACTATTTTAACAATGTTTTTTACTACATTTCTGGACCTTGAATGTGGTAATTTTGTTTCTTTCTATGGGAGATTTTAAAAAAAAACTCTCGGATTTCATCAAAAATATCATAATTTGTGTTCCGAAGATGGTTTGTAACGACATGAGGGTGAGTAATTAATGACAGAAATTTCATTTTTTGGGAGAACTAACCCTTTAAATATTCATGTTTGAAGAATTACATAATGAACCAATACAATGGACAGTAAGAGCATATATAGGGAAGGAGCTGTCCTATAAATACCAGGCTATGCTACATACTGTACTGGAGCTCAAGGCAGTTGTAGTCTCAGATACTGGTTTCTCAGATCTCTGAAGCTCAATCTCACTATACGAGAGAAGATCAACAGTAGAATCATCTTATTCAATTGTTTTCGGCCTTGCCTTCCACCGATATACAATGCAATCATGCAGTCCATCAGCTGACAGATTCATCAACTGCTGCACCTGCGCATATTGTCATCATCTCTCTCTATCTCTCATCATGCGCGTCGCGCGCGCTTCTGTCTCTACCGCTTACCTGAAAACACACAAGGCATCTCAAAACAACTGACAACTCACATTTCACTTGCCCTTTTCTTACAAACATGGAGCTGAAACTGGCAGATCACGCCTTACCCTGCGTGCCCAACCCTCTCCATCGCCGAGTTTGCACCATGGCAGCGTTCAGCACCAGCAACATGCAGCATTCAACGGCAACAGCGCGCCGAGTCTGATCAAATGGATGGAGAAAAGAGAGCATGCGATGAGCGAACATTTACAAACCTCCGCGATGTGAGAGAGCGAGGTGGCGGCTCTGTGGTCCTGACTGCTTTGAATTCAGCGTCTGATGTGTGCTGCTCCGTATCGAATCGCCCCCTCCCTCTCTCTCTTGTCAGATTCTCCCTCTGCCGCCACCCGCCCCTCTTCCACCCTCTGCCATCAACAACTGATCCTACAGCATTATGAGGAGGTTTAAAAAGAAAAAGTACAAACAAAAGGTGCGGTGCACATATAGTTCTTTAAAACAAGCGTACATACGTTTCAACCGGGTTTTCAAACCTTTCAATAAACACCAAAGTTAGATTTAGAAGTTAGTCAGAGCGCATCGCCGAAAAGACGCGTCGCGTTCGCCTGAAGAGGTAGTCATAGCAACAGTACGCCGCTTTCGCACAGAGCACTACTGCCATTATCGTTTAATTATAGATGTAGATAACAAATTAAACTTTAGTGTTTTGTTTAAAATGTCATTTTGAAGCTAACTGCGCCAAATGACAGTTTGTGTTGTTCGAGACAGGTTAACCCTTTCATGCATGAATTATGGCAACCTCAGTCAGGATTTTTTCCCAATGTGTTTTCATTGCTCTTAGGACATGAAAAACAAGATCTGTACTTTTTTTTTTTTTTTTACACATTTCTCAAAGAGATTTTAAGATGTCCACTTGAGTGGACAGTATGCATATATGTTTTTAACTGAAGCGATGCTGTATTAAACATAATGTAGTAATAACACAGTAATACTGTGTTGTATTTAACAAACCAATTAATAAAATGATATAAAATCATGTGAAAACGCTCGTGCTCCGTCCAGTCTACCAGAGTACTTCCATTTACCCATATTAGCTGATAATTCTGATTATGTTCAAAATAGACACATACTGTAGCTCTCCTTTCTAAGAAAACCTCAAATAGAAATCTACATTGATTTATTGACGTTTTCAGACAGTGGAAAAACTAGCGATCAGGTGTTTTCAATCTCATCTGAAATGAGCAGTGTTGGGAGTAATGCATTACAAGTAACATGTCTTATGTAATCAGTTTACTTTTTTGATGTAACAAGCAACGAATTACAAGTAACATGCAGTACGTTTTTGATGTTACAAGTAACGCATTACAAGTAACATGAATTATGTAATAAGATTACTTTTTGATGTAATGAATAAAGTAACGCATTAAATGTAACATGTATTATGTAATCAGATTACTTTTTTGATGTAACAAGCAACGAATTAGAAGTAACATGCAGTACATTTTTGATGTTACAAGTAACGCATTACAAGTATAATGCATTATGTAATCAGATTACTTTTTGATGTAATGAATAAAGTAACGCATTAAATGTAACATGTATTATGTAATCAGATTACTTTTTTGATGTAACAAGCAACGAATTAGAAGTAACATGCAGTACATTTTTGATGTTACAAGTAACGCATTACAAGTAACATGCATTATGTAATCAGATTACTTTTTGATGTAATGAATAAAGTAACGCATTAAATGTAACATGTATTATGTAATCAGATTACTTTTTTGATGTAACAAGCAACGAATTAGAAGTAACATGCAGTACATTTTTGATGTTACAAGTAACGCATTACAAGTAACATGCATTATGTAATCAGATTACTTTTTGATGTAATGAATAAAGTAACGCATTTAATGTAACATGTATTATGTAATCAGATTACTTTTTGATGTAATGAATAAAGTAACGCATTAAATGTAACATGTATTATGTAATCAGATTACTTTTTGATGTAATGAATAAAGTAACGCATTTAATGTAACATGTATTATGTAATCAGATTACTTTTTGATGTAATGAATAAAGTAACACATTAAATGTAACATGTATTATGTAATCAGATTACTTTTTTGATGTAACAAGCAACGAATTAGAAGTAACATGCAGTACATTTTTGATGTTACAAGTAACGCATTACAAGTAACATGTATTATGTAATCAGATTACTTTTTTGATGTAAAAAGCAACGAATTACAAGTAACATGCAGTACATTTTTGATGTTAGAAGTAACGCATTACAAGTAACATGCATTATGTAATCAGATTACTTTTTGATGTAACAAGTAAAGTAACGCATTAAATGTAACATGTATTATACACAATCAGATTACTTTGATGTAACGAATAAAGTAATGCATTAAATGTAACGTATTATAATCAGATTACTTTAATCTTTAATCAAAATCTGAAAATTCCGCTCTGGAATGACGTTCTTTCTCTGATGACGTCAGTTTGACGGCTTAGGTTGAATATCCTTAACCACTTCCCTCCAACCGTCAGTCTGCTATGAGCGAGGGATGGAGAGGTGGTGCGCTAAAGTAAACCCCGCCCTCTATTCAATATTTTGTTTCACTTGGAAATACGTCACAATATTGACTTAAAGCCGGTTGCATCTTCTGGTTCACAGGGACTTTAAAGACAAAAATTTGATGACTAACTTGTAAGACTAGTCTTAGCAGTTTAAGCAACCTTTTTTTTTTTTTTTTTTACTGTTTTACAATAATTACCTGAATGAAACAAACTGTAATTTTCATTCTTTGTGATATTTTACAAAGATTTTTCAAAACCTCTGATATAGTCCTATAGATAACACATGCTCCCTCACTGTGCAGACACGCACAGCCTCACAAATAAAGGTGCTGAAATGGTGTTGAATATAAACAATACACATTCATAATGTTCAGTGACACTATCTGTCAGCAACGTGGCATTATGTGCATTCAGCTATTTTAGACTTTGGTGTTTTTCCTTTCTGAAGGTCAGCAGGATCTTGTTGTAAAAGTGCTGTGTACAGTGATTACTGATCCCTCATTACCTCCTGTACATAGACCTGAACAAATATTACTGACAGGTGCTCAGGCTACACAGAGCAACGCAATCAGTTCAAACAATGCAGAACTTGTACCAGCCATATGGGGTCTGATTTCAGAGATCTGCTCCATTTGGTTTTATGACATCACGTCTGGAACAAGAGAACAATGAAGTTTAGGTAGCTGTAATGGGAGCCACAATGAAATCATAATCCCAATATGTCAATGAGTGAGCCATTGGGGACCCTTCAGAGATAAAATCCATACTGAAGGCTGAATTCCTTACAAGGTCAAATGTGTCACAGTACATGCGAGAGACAGAAGAAAAAAATGGAATTAATGTACTGAACAGGAAATTGATCAGTAATTACTTTAAACATGCAAATGTAAAGTCAGTATTGAGTGTATGGAAGTATAATAAGTGATTAGATAGATAGATAGATAGATAGATAGATAGATAGATATTAATGGAACTGCATTTGTAATTTTTTACATGTTCACGTTTTCCAGACTCAGTTCCAAAATGTGGGAGGCTCATACTGCGCTGATAAAAAGATAATGACTGCTAAAACAAATTATTACCCATTTAACACAATTATCAAGGATAACACTAATAATGAGTTTTGTAAGGTACTCCCAAGTGTTGTTTGAGACTGTGTAAAATTTCACTGCCAATTTAATTAGGCAGGCTCTTATGATGTCTTTAAATATCTGCAGAGAAAATGGATTAAGAGAAAAATTCCATGTCTTATTTTGGACAGATTAAGGCTGTGAGGGAGAAACTTACAGTGTTTTCAATGGCATCCACTGTAAAAAGCTGTATAAAGCTCCTAGATCATTTATAATTTTCCACAGCTCATGTTGTCTGGACTCTTTTTTCTACTCAAATGTCTTGGCAAGTTTATTTTGCAGTGTTTCATCAGCAGAACAATCCAAACCACATTAAATAACAGTACAACCCACTTAATGTATGTCTATCCCTCACAGCCTCACTTTCATACTTGTTATGGCGCAGCTCTGAATAAGGTTTATGCACGAGTTCTTGAAGCTCCAAAAAGTGCATCCATCCATCATAAAAGTAATCCATACGGCTCCAGGGGGTTAATAAATGCATTCTGAAGCAAAGCGATGGGTTTTTGTAAGAAAAATATCTATATTTAAAAATTTATTAACTATAATCACTGGCTTCCGGCAACGGCCGTACGTGTGTTCACGAGAGAGTCGAGTTTCAACGGAAGGGTGACCTCTTCCGACATTTTTCTTTGAAACTTCTTGTTTTAGACTTCTAATAGTGATTACATAGTTAATAAAGTTTTAAATATGGATATTCTTCTTACAAAAACCCATCGCTTTGCTTCAGAACGCATTTATTAACCCCCTGGAGCATGGATTACTTTTATGATGGATGGATGGATGGATGCACTTTTTGGAGCTTCAAAAACTCTGGCACTATTCAATGCCATTACAAACCTAGGATTTTTATATATATATATATATATAACTCTGATTGTGTTTGTCTGAAAGAAGAAAGTCATATACACCTAGGATGGCTTGAGGATGAGTAAATTAGAGGATAATCTTCAGTTTTGGGAGAATTAACCCTTTAATGTCTGCTGTGCATTCGGCCCTCAACAACACTGGCTGGTTGTTGGAGTGTTGCAATAATAATAATTATATTATAATAAGCTATTATTATTATTCCTATAACTACAATAATAATAATAATAAAGCAAAATGCAAATGAGGATAGCAGTTATATGTTGCTACAGGCTTATCTGGCATGCACATCTCTTTTCACTCAACAACAAATGGGCAATAACACATTATTCATGAAGTGCATGAACAGCCCAAACAACCACAAGCAGCATATCTCACCAGGGAACCTGTTAGTAACATGCAACGTATTGCTTTGGAGCTGGACTTTGTGTGCTCACTATATATATATCAGTCACAATAGAAAATGCTATTTTTTATGACATGATGGTCTGATGTCTCAAGCACACACACATCACCTCTTTGTACTGAAGCCTGGAAAAAGAATAGGTATTATGCAGCTGATTGTGATGAGCAGGTCATCCATCATCATTAGGCTGTTTCACGCAGTCCGGAATTCAGTGACATGTGAAGTTGTCAATATTCATGCAGGCAAATAAGTTAATAAGATAAACAATAATAGATCAAATCTCTGCTGCATATGGAGCCCCCACATCTGAGTCATCACTTAATCTGAAGATAGAAATATTTCAAAACATAAGTTGCTGTCTGTCTAGAGCTATTTTTAATTGCTGCTGTTATCATTATTCCATCTGTTTTTGCTTTTTTTTTTTTAATTCTCAGAATAGTAACACTTAAGAATTACTTTTTTGGTACATTAAACTTTAGTATGTACACAACTAAAGCCAAACAATGATGCATTTGATGAACATGGATGGATTTAAAACAGACATAATATACAATCAGAATGTCATTTGAGGATTATTAATGCAGTCTATAGCATATAATTACTGGAGCACTACTAAAAGGGTTTTTGGCAGCATCTTTATGCCTTAATTGACTTGGACTTATGCTGTTTTGCTTGTGGCTTCTAGGGAAAGGCAGCATTGGTTTTCAGTGGAGGTGGAGTTTGGCAGAGGCCATTCAGCTGCAGTGAGGTTGACACAATGCAGGCTGGCGCTTTGGACGCTGCCTGTGTCCTCAGCTGTTTTCACTTAAACCTCATCTATCACTCCACTGGCTGTACACAAAAGGAGACTGCTATACGAGAAATCTGAGGCTGTGCTAAAAAAAAAAAAAAAAAAAAAAGGTTAGGTCATGTTTAAAACAAGCTGTTTAAATGTGACTGAAACATTATTTAGGTCAAAATGTTTTATAAATAATCAATTGACTGCTATTACCTGTAGCTATGTAAATGAGAATATTTTCCCTGCAGTGCCATACACATTGCAGCTTATTTTCAGTGGAAATCATTTAGTTTTTGAATAAGGCTTGTAATTATTCAGACATACTGATGACCCCTCAGCAATGCTTATCAGAAAAGGTTTATTGCTTCAGTGTCACCATCTGGTGGAAACATGTTTTTTCATGCAACTACTGACTTTTCTGAAATAATGAAACAGCGCCACCTAGTGAATCAGAAGCAACAATACAAATTATTATAAGGACAATTTATATATTTTTATTTATTTATATTATTTAGGGCTGGGTAAATACAGGATAGAACACGTGTTGGGTCAGTTTTACCCAGCAAATTGGGTTGTTTATTTAACCCAGCATAATGGGTTGATTACTATAATACTAGCTTAGTTTTTTTTTTTACTTCAGACATGAATTAATGTTTACGGATTAATCTAAATCCTCTAAACTTTTTTTTTTAAATACTCAACCACTGGTTTGCATGATAATTCCTTTATTTTCGATTATATTTTATAGTATAGCATATTTTATATTGTTTTTAATACATATTGCCAACATTTAAGCTCATTTAACAAATAGTATAAGTAAAAATGAAACATTTATAAGTAATTCAAGAGTAATCGACCAGTTTATGTTGCCCTGTTTCTACCGTAACGGCGCTGGATCTCGTGCCGGAGATGGCTCGCGTTTGGCGGGGGAACTGCTAACTTCAGGCCGCCGCCTGCGTTTCACTCGTAGCCGAAAAATGCTAATGACTGACTCCATAACCTGTCCATAAATAATCAGTGTACAATTCTGAGAACATATTTTAACATCCTAAGTATTTATATTCTGTATCTTTTTTTAATAAAATCATAACATTTTATTTAGGCGTTTCCATCATGCGAAAAGACCGACGGGACACTCGTTTAGGTGACTCACATCGCGCCCCTGTATGTTGCTTTGCATAAAATGAAACGATATACAGAACAATAACAAATTTTTAGATAAAATAAAACGTACACAAACCTGTATTTTACCGAAGACATGCACCAATTTGACGGAGCTGCACTGCTCTCTCCTGAAGAGGTCACAGAAAACCCGTGATAAATAACCCCTGGGTTGTTATGTCTGACCCAGGATCTGGGTAAAACAAAAACTAACCAAACACTGGGTTATTATTTCTGACCCAGGAGCTGGGTAACACAAAAGCTAACCAAACACTGGAAAAATAACCCAAAAAATGACCCAAGGCTCAACCCAGGACTTGGGTAGAAAAATATAACCCAAGATTTTAGAGTGCATAACAATTAGATAAGAGGATAGTGGAGGTTGAGTAAAAAAGGATATGATGTATTAAAATTGTTTTCAAGGACATGAACTCAACAATAGGTGACAAAGTTTTCAAACAAGCATTTTGTGATATAGGCTACACTCTAAAAAATTCTGGGTTAAAAACATCCCAAGTTGATTGGGATTTGGTTGTTTTAATCCAGCGGTTTGGTTAAATGTTTGCCCAATGTGCTGGGTGGTTTTATTTAACACAACTATTGTTTAAAAATGACTATATGTCTGGCTTAAAATGAACCCTAAATAGGTTGGAAATTAAAAATCAGACACATAATTACTAGAGGCAACAATAATAATCAAAAGGTGATCATTTATTAATAAGCAATTTAATAAATGTTTATTGTTTAATTCTTATTAATTCAACTTATTAATAAATGTTAATTTCCAATATATTTTGGGTTCATTTTAAGCAAGCAATACAGTCATTTTTATTCAATAGTTGAGTTAAATAAAACTACCCAGCAGTTTGGCAAACATTTAACCCAACCACTGGGTTAAAACAACCCAATCACTGGGTTTGTCCATTTTCAACCCAACTTGGGTTGTTTTTAACCCAGCATTTTTTAGAGTGTACCACCGTTGAGATCAAATTCCTATTTAAACACGTCAAGTAAGATACATCAGTATTGGTTTGCAAGTGATTCATACAAACAAGCAAGTAGACACTTTCTATTACTGGTTCACTATATAATTTGATTTATTTCCATTTGGATCATATTGCATTAGCGGATAATCTTAAAGGCACATGAAAAAAAGCAGATAAAAACATTTAAGCCCAGGCTAATGATTTGTTAGAAGATAATGCATGATAGTGACCACTTTAAAGTACATATACAGGACAGGTATTTTTGAGCAAAATACAAATTAGTAAATCATTCACATGCAGATAATGCATAGTCATATATTAAAATATCTGAGCAAACCAAATATGTTCAAAATACGTTCCTATTTTTCACTATTTTCTTAATATAAGAAACACCTAAAAGTTTCACTGATACTCTTCATTGTATCAACAAATGCCACATGTAAGTCTACATGCAATTAAAATCACGAATGCTCTAAAATAATTTCCGGGAGCATATAATGTGGATTAGTTTGTTTCAGCTTAAGTCTGTTAGAAACTGCGGAAAAACTGAAGAGAAAGCTCATAACCAAGAAACATGGTTGCACACATTGGAAATCCCCTGATAGCATTCACAGTCGCCCCACGAAAGAAAACCTGCATTGACAATAAAATGAAAAAAAAAAAAAAAAGCATTAGTATTATATTCATATTTCACAAAACTCTGAATCAGCATGTTTAAACATTAACAGTAATTAACTTACACCAGGCCTTTATAAGCTCTCTATTAATGTCTCTGATCTGACCCTTAAAATCACTTCAGCTGGTGTAATATACAGTATATAAATTATTGGTGTAATATAGTACATATTTGAATATAGTCAAGTTGATTCACTCATATTAAAAAGTGTATTATGTTATTTTAAAGGTTCCAAATTTTGTTTTGGAGGTGTCCTACAATAGTTTTACATGCATCCAAGTCTGAAAACGGTTTGTTCAAAGATTCTTTCTTTTAAGAGACAATAACTCTTATCACAATAACTTTTTTATTTAATTACTCTTTTCATTTATCGTGCACTTTGATCTTTGAAGAGCTTTCACATTCACAAACAGCTATATTGTACACGGCATGAAAGGTAATATTTGAAAAAGCATAATAGGGGCACTTTAAAGTTTGCTGACTTAAATAATACATTCTTATTTAGATGACCACATGAAGCACATTTTGTAGGTTACCTGACCAAAATTGTTTGACAGGTGTACTTGTTCCTACTTCTACTTTTGTACCCGTTTAGCAGCTATTGTAACTAGTCCTGCAGCTGCTGCATTGAAACTTTGTTTTGAACCTTGCTGTATAGAATTGTATAACATCATTCAGCGACTTACATGTATTCCCTCTGTCTTGTAACTTTGCATGATGCAATGCACAATGCCCTTGTATTTCCTCTGCTGCATTGCATCTGCTTGCAACCTGCTTTTCACCACGTCAGCAGGTGTGGCGGTGACCCATGAGATGGATCCTGTGGAACAACAGCATAAGTGAAATCTCATGTGGAGTATCCTTAAAATGCTTGACTCCCACTAGTGTCATATTTAGGTTAAACCAGGCCCTTCCCAGAAACTTAGGAGGACAATTTATGGGAAATACAATGAGAAATCTCAAAACAATCCACCCTCGGACTCTCCTCAGCCAACAGTACACTTATTAATCTGACTGCTGAGAAATAGTTTGGTGTCATCCATTTTTTTTTTTTTTTTTTTTTTTACAGAAACTTTTTCCATGATGAAGAACCTTATTTCCAATGGAAAGTTTCCATGGATTTTAAAGGCTCTTCATGAAACCACTGATGCCAATAAGGAACGCTGTAGGTAAGCGTCACATTCAGGCAAGAAAAGAATAGCTCTCTTAAACCTAGTGAACTAACTGTGAGAGCATTTTAAAGTTTTACCTTATTATAATGCTTTCTAAGATGCTATTGGACCACATTTTAATGGCATTATTTTTTCCCCCTTAAACAACCAAACTCCACCCCGCAGCCGATTCTGAAGACTTCACTGGTTGTGTCAATCACAGTGCTGACTGCATACACATTGCATACCTAACCCTACCCTACACACCTAACCTAGGGGGGGAAATCACGCATTTCAAGGCAGCATTACATGTATCTTTTGCAGAGAAGGCAATCCTATAATGCATTGCAACAAGTTCAAAACACCCATCTAAGATGGCAGACCAAACAAGAAAATGTTGATTATAGATATAATTCATGAAATAATATAATTCATAAAACAATAGTTCATAGTATTTTAAATTGACTATTGTTGTTAGCTTAACAACATGCTAATATCAAATTCTATTTAAATCTACAGTGTTTGAGAGTGTTTTAAATCAGTCACTTATTAGGTTCCACTTTAGTTAGAAGCCAGGTGCCTGTGTAGGCAGTAGACAGCATCTACTAGGTTTTGGAACAGATATCATGTCTCAATTACCTGCTAAACCTCCTGCTAGCCATATGCAACAGGGATGAGGTGTGCCATTGCCATCAGGATTCAGCCAGTTACAGAATAATGTGTAGGGTATGAAGTACAGGGTGTAACCAGGTACATCTCGCAATATCATGGCTCCCGCTCCACGGTAGAGTCCTTGAATGCCCTCGTTCTGCAGGACAGTACTAATGCAGTGCAGTGGCCCTCTGTACATAAACTGGGACTGAATCCCCATTGACCGAAGAGGGACACTCCCATTCCCAGCAAGGTTAAAGTTCTCTGAAAACACACAAAACAGTACATGAGCAATACTGTGTGTATTTTTGTCTTTTTATAGACATTTTTTTTTTCCACAATTGTTAATTTCCTTGTAAATGATTAGCTTTCAGTAATCATTACATAGGAATTTTTTTCTTTAACCCTTTCACGCATAGAGGTCACTACAGTGGACAGCTAATTAAAAAGCCATTTTCTTGCTTATGCATGGGTTTTGATGGCATAGTTGCACATCAACCACTACAGTGAATACTAGTTGATCATCCTATACACTGCCACCAAATGGCAAGCCTTTGTATGTGGAATTTTTGTTTCTTCCCAAGATGGCCGACGGCTAGTCAGAAAAGCCAAGTTTCTCTGGAATATCCACCCATCCTAAGAGACTCTTTGAGGTAAAAAAAAAGAAAAAAAGAAAAGAAAAAAGTAACATCTAAGGAGTTAAATTTCCAAGTATTGATTTTAGATTGGGATAAAATTCTGACTAATCATCTGTCCATTAAATTGGACATTATGCATCACATACTATTACTGTGGCTGTTGTTCTTGAAAATACTTTTTTGTCTGTAAATAAGTGTATTTGTGTTATTAGATCGTAGTTTGCAGTTTTAAGTAAAAGTAAAAGTAATCTGATTACGAAATGCATGTTACTTGTAATGCGTTACTTTACTCGTAACATCAAAAAAAGTAATCTGATCATGTAATGCACGTTACATAATGCATTACAGTACTCACTACATCAAAAAAGTACTCTGATCACGTAAAGCACATTACTTGTAATTCAATACTTTACTCATTACATCAAAAAAACTTTGTTAAATTTTACTTGTACTTCAATACTTTACTCGTAACATCAAAAAAGTAATCTGATCACGTAAAGCACATTACTTGTAATTCAATACTTTACTCATTACATCAAAAAGTAATCTGATTAAGTAATGCATGTTAATTGTAATGCATTACATTACTCGCTACATCAAAGTAATCTGATCATGTAATGCACGTTACTTGTAATTCAATACTTTACTCATTACATCAAAAACGTAATCTGATCACGTAATGGACGTTACTTGTAATTCATTACTTATTACTCAAAAAAGTAATCTGATCACATAATGCACGTTACTTGTAATTCGTTATTTCACTCATTACTTAAAAAAGTAATCTGATCACATAATGCACGTTACTTGTAATTCATTACTTTACTCATTACATCAAAAACGTAATCTGATCACGTAATGGACGTTACTTGTAATTCATTACTTATTACTTAAAAAAGTAATCTGATCACATAATGCACGTTACTTGTAATTCAATACTTTACTTATTACATCAAAAACATAATCTGATCACGTAATGGACGTTACTTGTAATTCATTACTTATTACTCAAAAAAGTAATCTGATCACATAATGCACGTTACTTGTAATTCAATACTTTACTTATTACATCAAAAACATAATCTGATCACGTAATGGACGTTACTTGTAATTCATTACTTATTACTCAAAAAAGTAATCTGATCACATAATGCACGTTACTTGTAATTCGTTATTTCACTCATTACTTAAAAAAGTAATCTGATCACGTAATGCACGTTACTTGTAATGCGTTACCCCCAACACTGCTCATTTCAGATGAGATTTGAAAACACCTGATTGCTAGTAGTAGCAACTTGTATGAAGTTCTTCTCTGTCTGGTAGTTGAACGGGAACAAACCCAGTTACATTTAAATAATTGAAGCTGTATTATATATTTTTTGTATATAATGTTATAGTTTTCACATGATTTTATTCCTTGGTTTGTTAAATACACAAAGTATTACTGTGCTATTACTGTATTATGTTTAATCTATTACTGTATTATGTTTAATACAGCATCTCTTCAGTTAAAATCATAAACGCGTACTGTATACTCAAGTGGACATATGAAAAATGCCCTAAGAGCAATAAAAACACATAGGAAAAAAATCCTGACGATGGTTATCATAATTCATGCATGAAAGGGTTAACATGAATATGTTCAGTCCTACTCCATGCATGACTCCAGGGTGCTAAAATGTCAAGAATCTAGCTTACCTGCAAGAACAGGTTGGGTTTGCATCTGCAGTCTAATTTTGACAAGGTCAACAGGGGCGCCCACCCCCACCGAAACCAGACCGGTCAACATGCTCGCTACAGTCAAGTCAAGCATGCTGCAAGGGTGTCTACCATCACCATAACGATATCTACTAATGAGGCGTTGTGTGTTGCTGAAGAAGCCGAACACCAGAGAGTTATAGAGGGTGATGCTAGCCAGTGGAAAGGACAGTCCTTTGAAAAAGCCTGTAACCTAAGACAACACAAAAGAGAGATGTCTTTGTCATAGAATGTCTACTTTTCCTTCCAAGAAAAGGAAATGCCTATTCATACCATAAATGGGGTGATTTTTGATATGCAGTCCCTCCCAGGGACAACTATGAAGACAAATTTTGTCCTGTGCCTTGTGAATTTGAATGGTGGCCTTGGTCAGTCTTAATATATTATACATATTTATTTACAATTAAGAAAAATAGCGTGTTTTTTAATCATTTTACTACTTGTGTTGGAGTGAGTGTTGCCATTTTTGTCATATCCCAAGATTCTGCAATATTTTACATGAACAACTGGCAATTTATTAGGAAATACTTCGGATGTATTTTTTTTCAGTTACGTAATGCATGTTACTTGTAATGCATTACTTTACTCGTAACATCAAAAAAGTAATCTGATCACGTAATGCACATTACTTGTAATTCAATACTTTACTCGCTACATCAAAGTAATCTGATTACATAATGCATGTTACTTGTAATGCATTACACTACTCGCTAAATCAAAAAAGTAATCTGATCACGTAACGCATGTTAACTGTAATTCATGACTTTACTTATTACTTACAGTTATAAGGATTTAACCACTATTTTCTTTGGGATTATTGTTTATTTTATTGTTGTAATAATTAATTTATTGTGTCTTCAATAATACTCTAAGAAGTGACATCATCATTAACAACATTTCAAAGGATGAAAAAACTATATATGACTAATCTAAATGATCTAAAATACACACATATTCTAAATTAAATAAACCTAAATTACCATAACTCCAAGTTAACTCTTCAATCTCTGAACAATGGCTAACTTTAAATCTTTATTTTCATCTGAATCCATGCTGTAATGCATCTTTTCATTCTGTAAATAAGATACTTAATAAAGTTTAAAAGCCTGAGGAAAAGTATAGCTCTGAAGGTACAGCAAAACAGGAATGACTCAACAAATACAAGGTTCTCTGGCCTTTTGGAGTAATTATGAAATGTTTTTTATAAAAAAAAAAATAAAAAAAAATGCTTCTCAGTAACTTTATAAAGATATAAAGTCTTACATTTTCCTTTTTGTAGATTGTTACAACACAGTGGAGAGTATTCTTGTATCCTTTGCCAGCTTGTAAACGAGTCTGTAAAAAAGCACAAATTAATTTTTCATTATTCCCTGGGTTGACACTAACCAAAATGTTATGCCATCACCATGGGTAAAAAAGAACAATAATGCCTTATGAAGTAACACTTGGAGTGTAAAACCTTTAGAAAGGGAATATAAATACATAATTTATAAATGTATAATAAATACATTTCTAATCTTACATTTGCACAAAACGCATGACAAAACTTGGTACCTTGACTGTGTCAAGTGGATGTCCTACAATCACACTGGATGCTCCTGTAACAAAAATAAGTAGGCTATGCATTCAAAGTGCTGCAACTGAAGTATACAAAGTAAATTATAATGATAGATGCACTGCATAGCTTTGTAGGAGGCTCTTCTTGCAGAACACAGTGCCCGTTTTTCATGAATAAGTTATTGTTTTGAACATTTCATGGTGGATGGGCATGCACATTAGGGCTTTACAACACACTTTTTCTTTCAATGGAGAACCAAAACCTGTCTTTACACCAAAAACCCGTTTAAGGCTGAAAATGTAGACCAATGTTGTTTACAAGACAGCGAAAAAATAGTTAAATACTTTGTTTGGAGGCAAAGATTTTGTAACACTTAAGGCTGCTGAAATGGTTTTGATATACATGTGACATAAATTCAGTGAAAAATAGACTTGGAATTATTTTATGTAGCCTACATCACATAGGCTAACTGATAAACATAAACAAAGACGCAAAGACGCCCCTCACGTGGCTTCTAGCCATTTTTCAGTTAAACTTGTTTTTCGACTCTTTAAATTGACAATTTTCCCATTTTTGCGGTATTTTCAAGAAAAAAACTTTCTCGAAATGCAGATAATATCGATTAAAACAGTTTAAAGTGGTAGTTTAATTGAAACTTGCCAATCTATTTTGCAGACGCGAGGATAATACATTAACTAGCCTACAAAACAAGAAAACTGCATAAATACAGGCTAAATCGCACAATTAATCTGCGAAAATGTACGGCTGGGGTTTGTTTGTAATGTTAAACATACGAAACTTTTTATAAAACTCACCTCCAATCCATCCTGCTACAAAATCATCCAAATGAAAGACTGTCATTGTACAACAGACTGGATCTACACTGGAGATTTCCACATAAGCGTCGGCATTGATACGGTTTAAATGTTGACGCTAAACATCCGTAAGCTTCATTTAACAGTTCGTCAGATCGATAAAAGCAAAGGTAACTTCAGCCTCATCCACACATTTAAATCGGTGAGGGGGGAGTATATGGGGGCGTTACAGACACACGAAAATAGATCTGTCCACCAACATCCATAATGAGCTGATTAAAACAATTTGCTGCAGGCATATTTCTCATTATATTGTGTAATATAATTGGGTAAAGTGTGTTAATCTTTATCACGTGGCTGCTGAGTTCCTATATATCGAGGAATGCCTGGAATGTGGTGGTGTCCATGACTCACATCTGATTAAACCATAAAACCAATATGTTTTTCACAAACCACAAACATTCTCTTAAAAATAATGTTTCATTTATATCTAAATGATTAGTTACGGTCTCATTAGCCAAGTCCTTGACATGAAACCTTATAGGTTGAGATGTAAATAAACGTCTGTAAATAACATGCTTCAGTCCATGTGGAAAGTTACTGGCAGTGTCATTGGCATAATGGAAAGTAGAGTTCTGTACTGTTTTGCAAACTTTTTTATTATAAGAAGTGCCATTGAACACTATAAAAAAATAAACCCACTAAAACTGAAAATGTAATTGCTGCTTTAAATCAAAATGTTGCCAAAGGTACAACCTGCAGTGAGTTCATTGCACTTTTTTGTTTGCTTTCGCATTTCTGATTCTGATTTAAACTCTTAAGCCCACAGAAACAAGTAGTCAATAAATAACAGAAATTATTGTGACTGGACTAATGTAAGCCTATAGCTAATATATCATCTGCACCTATAGATGGAAATGTGCAACCTGAAGCAGTCTGAAATCCTCTCTTGTGTAAACTGAAATCACTTTCACATCATTGTGAAATATATTGTTGATTCATGCTCTCCAAAAAGTTTTGGCACAAACTGAGTATTAGACAGAGAACGAACCCTATGACATATAAGCCTTCTAACAGGGAATGGGAAACTGCTTTTATGTTTAGGCAAGGTCCTCTCAAAATTATGAACACATGTTCTTCCAGCAACATTAATAAACGATCGTTCAAAGTTATAAACATTATCTACAGTGCTCAGTGTAAATGAGTAAAAGTAACATTTTAAACAATATGTCAATGAACACAAAAACAATTTCCAAGATGTTGACAAGACTAAGTTTAATATAACATCTGTTTAACTTATAACATGAACGTAAGGTTAATAATATAACTTAGATTACACATTTTTCAGTTTTACTCAAATTAGGGTGATGCAAAAATACCCCACAACAAAAACTACTAGTACTTTGTATGGCCTCCATGATTTTTAATGACAGCACCAAGTCTTCTAGGCATGGAATGAACAAGTTGGCGACATTTTGCAACATCTATCTTTTTCCATTCGTCATTCGTCCATTCGTAATTCAAATGTATGAAGTGATGAGAATACATTTTGTGTGCCAAAAAACAAAATAACAATTTTATTCAACAATATCTAGTGATGGGCGATTTCAAAACACTGCTTCATGAAGCTTCGAAGCTTTACGAATCTTTTGTTTTGAATCAGTGGTTCAGAGCGTGTATCAAACTGCCAAGGTCACGTGATTTCAGTAAACGAAGCTTCGTTACGTCATAAGCGTTTCGAAACGTTTCGAAATTTCAATGGTTCACCACTGGGGCGCGTGACTGGGGGGCAGTTTGATACACGCTCCGAACCACTGATTCGAAACAAAAGATTCGTAAAGCTTCATGAAGCAGTGTTTTGAAATCGCCCATCACTAGATATTGTTGAATATTGTTTTGTTTTGCGCACAAAAAGTATTCTTGTCACTTCATAACATTAAGGTTGAATCACTGTAGTCACATGAACTGGTTTAAATGTATCTTTAGTAGCTTTCTGGGCATCTGAAAGTGTTTATTATCTTGCTGTCAATGCAGGCCTCACTGAGCCATCAGATTTTATCAAAAATATCTTAATTTGTATTCTGAAGATGAACGAAGGTCTTACGGGTGTGGAACGACATGAGGGTAAATAATTAATGACTGAATTTTCATTTTTGGGTGAACTAACCCTTTAAAAAATAAGTTACCTGGTTGCCTTAAAAGTTTGAGTTCATTGAAATTAAAAATTCGAGTCAATACAATGAAGGCGATTGGTTTAATCAACAGAAACTCAAAATATTGTTATCTGAACCACATTCATTATTGAAGTTGATTTGACAAAAGAAAAAAATGTCAGAAAATAATTTTTTACATTGTACTTGTTTCAGAACATTCTGTACTTGTTCAGAGAACATTCAAAAGTAACATTATGTCTGCAAAATGGAATGTTCCCTTAACAAAGAAAAACATCTTTAAAACATTTAATGTTTAGAGAACATTTAAAAATAATGTTTCATACATTCATATTTTTGTTAGCTGGGAAACTTTATATACTAATAAAATGGCAACCTAAATATGGTAATATCTAAATGAACTGGTTTAATTCAACTCAAAAATATTTAATATTGCTGAATAAACCTAAATACATACATTTATATCAACAAAACTATTTTAATTGGGGTTAAATTGGTTAGAAAACGAGCTTTAAGGTAACAATGTCAGCTTTTTTACATCTTAATCTTTAATAAGTGTACTACACAACAAACATAATAAAAAGGTTGCCTTGGGGTTGGGTGGAAAAATAATAACTTGGGCAAGGCTCAGCTGACTTAACCATAAGATGATACTGGGGAATTTAAAGAAGAAATTGGTTTTACAGAGAGCGAACACAAGCAAAATAAATAAAAATATAAATAAATAAGTAAAAAGCCTCATTCATGTTGCACACTAATGGTGCAGTCAAAATGGCAGAAAATCTGGTTTAATGTTTTGTTTGACTGTTTGGCCCATTGTGACTTATCATTAACTTACTCATAGTAATAAAGTCATATCATATGGGCCATTTATCCTTTATCACCTGACCTGAGATGGGTGAGGCCGTGAAGCAATCCACTCATGCATTGCAGCAATTCCTGTCCTGACTGCTTTGAAATGCAAGTTTGCAGAATAAAAGGTTTTTTAAGGATTTGAACAAGGGCAATCCAGGTCTCTGATTAGTGTCTCTGAGCACAGCTATTGTTGTGATAAGTGATCAATATTTAACCACACAACACAGCCGTCTTATCACAGCATACCGGATTGCATGCGAGGTACAGAATGCTCCATCTGTCTGTGCAAATAACTGACTATAGGCAGCTCAAATGTACTTGTACTCATTTTCATGCACTACAAGAGATCTCCTGTGCATCTGCTGTAGACTTGACTACTAATGAGGATTTGTTTGGGTGTTAAGAAGAGGCTTGGCTCTGTCAAACGTCAGCAGAATAAATTAAAAGCCAACACTGCGTGGACAAAACAAAGTCTTTGTTTCTGACACAGAATGAGCAGTGCATGTCTGGGAAAGCCTGAAAGAGATGGTTTTTTTTTCTATTTTGGCTAGAAAAAGCTGTAAAACGTTGTTGGTCTGAGGTGAGGGATGAGGAACAAACAACTAAAATAGGCTGGAACATGCAATTCTTTTGAATTTATGCTTAAAAAACCCGGTTTCCCGGTTGTAGTTCTGGATCTACTCTTCCCAGAGACAATATAAGACACGACCAAAGCAAAAATGATACTTCTGGTTATATATCATTTCAGAAGGCTGAGCATTCTTGTTGGTCAGGTTTCTTTGAGTCTGCTAGAATTAGAAGTTGGTCAGGCCGAGGTCTCTGGTTTCAGTGCAAATGAAAGATGAAGTCTTTTTAACCAACTCGTGTGCACCCTCTTGACCCACTGACACAGCTAATCTCAGAATTAGAGAAAGAACATGATAACAATATTGTACTTTTTTTTTTGTTGTTGCACAAAATTAAATGTTCATTACTGACAGTATTTATTTTGTTCTATCACAGAGACATATAGATATGTTAGGTCAGTGACCTAACTAAACATGTTTTCAACTTGTTTTGAGGTCTGTGTTGACACAGATCACAGTGAATCGCCACCACACACCAGTAACCTTTGTTTTGTTACTTTTGAATTTGACAGTGCAAACCCTATCCGGAATGGAAAACTTCCAAATGGAAGAATATAATTAAATATAACAAATATTATATTATATTCTTACTAATAGCGCTACTACTATAATAAAATAAAATAATAGTCCAAACAATTACACACAGTGTTCGTTTTATAGAGTTCTACAATCATTCCTTTTTAGAACTCCCCCCCACTTCCAATTCGAACAGTTAAATAGTTCCTTTGACCCCAATGTTACGTAAATGTTCAATTCACGGAATGCAAATAAAATGAAATATGCTGAGTAATTTAGATAACTTTAGACGTCACTGTAAAACCTTGGGTGTGTTAAACTTGTGAATTCTCATTGGCTCTCAGTGCGCAGTGAGATAAAAGCCATTAATGTCACAAACTTTTAGGTTTAGTCTTCTCAAGTGACACAAGATGAGCAGTTTTTTACAAACACAGAACAGTGACACTTTTTGTTATGCTTTGCTCAACTGCTGTACACCTCTACATCCCAACAGTGTTATTGCAAGCAGAACCTTTTGGACAGCCATGACTATAAACATCTAACCACAAAGAGAAGTGCAAACGATACTAAAGTGCATATAATTTTTACTCTCTTATTTGTTCTATATATTTGTATGTTGATAAATTTATGCCTTATATGTTTGCACAACACACTTTATTGTGCTATAATGTCTTCTTGTCAGAGAAATATGTCATTTACTTGAATGTAACTAACTGGTTTATGCCTAAATGAGTACGAATTACCATGAATATACAGTAGCTGCAAGCAGCAATTATCTGGGCTGAGTGAGCTATCGGTAAAAATGTTATTTGACCTTGTTGTTGTGGAAATGAAATTGATATGGCATTGTCAGGGGATGATTACAATACTTAAGTTTCATCTCAATACACCAAAGCATTGCAGATAGCCTACAGCCTAAGATCATGAATGACATCTTTCCATAAATATATTTTTCCAGATACATGACGTGAAATATGAATGCATCTCAGACAGCCAAACAAACCATTGGTTGTGTTGATAGAGCTAATGCCATGTTTTGTTGTGTGATAGCGTACTACACCACACCACCCTCTACAGCCACCTCAACTCTGCAGGGGAGCTCAAGTTCTTTCTTTCAGGGGCTAGGCTGTGTTTAAGGGGGCTTCAGCGGCTCTTCCCTGTCTTTTAGTCAGCGTGTTTCACGTGTTCTTCACTCTGCAGCATCAGAAGCAGAGGACAAGGTGTGTGCATTTATTAATAGATTGTTATGATATCTGAATAGGCCTACAAGACGGTTTCCCATCCACTGTAAAGTTTTCGCTGCGCATTCACAGCCCTCATCACACTACAGTTGTGAAAACTGAACGTGAAGGCATACTTTAGAAAATGTTATTTTCATTTGAGAATTAAATTTTTACAGTAAAACGTAGTGTTGTGTGGATGTGGCATTAGATTAACATCATGCACAGATGTTGTGATAGACAATCACGCTGTAAAAAATGATTTGTTGGTTCAACTTAGCCTAATCTGGTTGGCTTTAAATTTTGAGTTCATTTAAACTAAAAATTTGAGTTGATGCAAAGAAAGAGATTAGTTTGTTCAACAGAAACTCAAAATATTTTGTTATCTGAACAACATTTTTGAATCTTAGCTGATTTGACAAAAGATTTGTGAAAAGTTGTGACTTGAGCTTGAGAGTTTTAATCCGTGGCTGAAATAGGATATATATCCAGGTGATATTAAACCAAAAGACTATAGATATAGAAAGATGGTTCGCTCCTTTTAGTTATGAATGGGAGAAACTGCAATGCGCAATATGGCGGAATATGTCCCGCCTTCTAAGTAAAAGAGCCAATCACGGATTGATAAAATCATTGACATGGGAGACCTTTTTTTTTTTTTTAAATTTCATTGGAAGATGCTTTAGTGAGACCAGCAGGGGGTGCTCACTCCCTGGCCTGTATGGCTCCCACTTCAGAGTGCAGCGATGGGAACACTAGACTGTAAGAAGAACCATCCTTTAAACAGGGGTCCTGACTTGCTGTGCTCATTAATTGCCACTTTAATTATTAATTTGGTGCATTAGAAAGTCATGGATAGTAAAACAATGCTAAACCATAACTGTGTTTAGTTAGGATAACAAAATAAATAGCCTATCAAAAACCGTTTCCCATATCTTTTGTTGTTGCCATCAAAGTATGTTTCCAATCAAACTGTATTTTGCTGTCAAACTCGCACACAGCAAATTCAGATTCATCTCTGTAAAATGGCTAATGCTAATACATCATTACGCTTAGTGTTTGTTTCACATGTTATGCTGTTGTTGTTTTTTTGCCGTGCAAACCTGAAAAACCCCTTGTTCAGCCTGTATATGTTAATACAATATTAATAATATAATTTGGCGTAGTGTTAGGACTAAGCAGCTCAGGGCAATATTAATAGTTAACTTCTAATAGACATTTTTTGTATTTGTACTTTTGAATGATAACCACTTTTGGGTTTGCACTGAAGGGGAAAAAACCCCAGCACACTATTTTTTGGAGATAAGTTTGTAATTTGGTGTTCAAACTGCAGTTATTTGACAGTTCGAGCATGTTTTTCTTCTAGTGAACACAAGGGGGCAGAATAGTATAATGTATTCTTTTGCCAACCTTATACGGAATTTGTGGTTTCTCCATGGTTTTGTACTTTAATTACCACTGACCTTTTCTCTCTTACTATAGATTCTAATCACGGAGCACAAGGCTCCGGACCGATCGCTCCAGTTCAGAGGAAATGTGGAAAGGTGAAATTTCCTATAAATCTTTCCAGCGCAGCTCTCCTCTGCCCATGCAGATGGATGGAACTGAATACTCATTGGCTTTGTAATAATTATGTCCCTTTTTCCTCCATTCACTTGCCTTTCTCTCTCTCTTTCATTCTCCTTTTTATATATAAATGTATGTAGGCCTACATTAACAATTGAAACTGTTTGAATTTTTTTAGCGTTTATGGTTATTTCTTCTGAAGCTGATTATGCCGGCACACAACTGGAATAAAAAAGTTCATATTATTTTTTTTTAAAGCACTAAAAATGTATGTATTTAAGTTTTCTATGTAATTATACAATACAGTTCAAAAGTTTGGGGCTGCTTAGATTTTTGAATGTTTTTTTGAAGGTCTCTTATGCTCACCAAGGCTGTTTTTTTTTTTTCTAGCAAAAATTAAGTAAAAACAGTAAGTATTATTACAATTTAAACTAACTGTTTTCTATTTGAATATATTTTAAAATGTAATTTATTCCTGTGATCAAAGCTGAATTTTCAGCATCGTTACTCCAGTCTTCAGTGTCACATGATCCTTCAGAAATCATTCTAATATGCTGATTTGCTGCTCAAGAAACATTTCTTATTATTATCAACAATGATTTCATTATTCTTTGATGAATAGAAAGTCCAAAAGAACAGCATTTATTTGAAATAGAAATCTTTTATAACAATGAAAAACTTTTTACTCTCATTTTTGATCAATTTAAAGGGACAGTTCACCTTAAAATTAAAATTCAACTGTTTGGATACCCACATTCTTCAAAATATCTTCTTCTGCGTTCAACAGTACAGGTTTGAACAACTTTGGAGTCAGTAAATAATGACAGAATTTTCAATTTTGGGTGAACTAGCCCTTTAATGTGTCTTTGCTGAATAAAAGTATTAATTTCTTTTAGTAAAAACCTTATTGACCCCAAACTTTTGAACTGTAGATATATGTAAATAGAGTGATATATCTATCTGTAAACCACAACACATCAATAAAACTAATTAGTCATTCACTAAAGTATATCTTTCTTTAAATACAGTTGTGTGCAGGTAAACTAAACTCAAGATCCTTCAAATTAACAGCTGAAAGTAAAAACGTTAATTATGGCTTACAAGGACAATGACATTGTGTGCTTACAGCCTTATAGCTTAAACAGATTTGGTTTCCACTAGTTGTAAGCTGTAAATATTTACCCTTGGTGTTTAACGTAATTTGCAATCCAGGAATCTAGTCTAATTACACACGGAAATGACCACTGTATTGGCTAGGGAGTATAAAGCTCATTTGGATTCAACAAGAATCACAGTGAAGGGCAACGTAAAACAGCAGACAGGAAAATATGCAGGCGTCTACTGTTCGTGACATCCTGGGACAGTAGTAGTAGCAAAACACAAATATTAAACCAATGTATAATTCATAAATCAAGAGCCCAACTCTTGGAGCAACATGATTGCGTGCTAAAACAAAACAAGATCGACCGCTCTGGTAAATTTAGAGACCGTGGAAGGACACAGTCCTTGAAGGGAAAGGTTAGCGCTGTCCTTGAGTCACATGAACAGACTGTGTGAATCACACAAGGGTGGATGAAGCAGTCAAAGTTCTAGAAGAACACATTTCTTATGTAAAAGCATGACTGCATTTTACCCTACAGCAGCAGATTAAAGGAGAAGCGACTTAATGTGGAGTGACAGTCCTAACGGAACTGGCTGAGAGTGGCGTGGTATGGCAACGCAACGCTGACTGGCCACAGATTTACAAAGATTTCTGCAAGATCTACAATGACACCCAAGGAGGAGCTGAACTCTTCCTCAGTAAAAAAAAAAATGTCTAACAAGCCAGGAAAGGTTCTCGAGAGCTGCAGAGGGGAGCGTTGTGAATAGAGCCATCTTGCGGCTCTTGTCTCATGCAAAGATTCCTGACACCTAGTGTTGACGGCGCACTCTGGAGACCTGCCTTCAGTCCTGCCTCTTCCCTCCACCACCTGTACAGAAATAAACAAAAAAGATGCTCCTTAAGGGGGTGTTGTTGTACTGGCTGTCTCTCCATGTGTCTGACCTCTGTATAAACAATGAAATCCGAACCAGCAAAGAAGAATCTGAGCCACTTTGAGAAGAATGAGGTTGCGGATCAGTGAAAATTATGCATGTTATTTACATACACCGTTTGAGCAAATCTGAGGCGACAGAGGTCCAGAATGGGAGAGCTGGATGTATAGTCCTCCAGCAGCAGTTTAAAGCTGGCAGGCTGTTGTGCTTAGTCATCTCTGGATTTTCCTCTCTGCACTGCCAGGCCTGGACGCTGCTCAGTCTAGACATTAGCTGCCATTGGTCATGTGCAGCTGGGAACTGTCAAGCTTTTCAATCATTTTAATACGTCTACAGGGTACCGCGGTCTTCAATCTCATCTGATGATCCACACTAGCAGCAAAGATTAAAAAGAGAAAAGAAAAAAAGCCTCCAGTTGTACTCACTGTATATCGAGAACATAAAAAGGGAGTTTTATAAATCCATTTTGGCATAAATCTGTGCTCAGATAACTAGAATACATACCCGCAACGTAATCTGATTACCAAACTTTTGTTTGTTAGTTACTTTTCATAACTAGTTACATTGTGAAAACTGGTCAAGTGGAATTCCTTGATTTTTTTTTGCCACAATGTTGCAATTACTTACTGTATCAGCTGTAACAGTAGCCAATGAGCTTGCATGCTCAAACTTCAAATACTTTGTTAGCATTTGCCTTAGCAGTGCAGCACGCTTTTAGAAACCCTCCACCTTCCCCAGCTTCACCTGTATAGATCTGCTACAGGTAATTCATGTTGGTATATTGTACAGCAGCAGCATGTCTTATTTGCTCACAGCAGCGTGTCGTGTATGTGTTGGCAGTAGCAAGTCCTGTACTTGCTCTGAAGCAGTAGCAGCAATAACAGCAACAGCAGCAATAACTGCAGTAGTAATAACAGCAGCAGCAGCAACAATGACAGAAACAGCAGAAGTAATAACAGCAGCAGCAACAATAACAGCACCAGAAGTGATAACAGCAGCAGCAGAAACAATAACAGCAGCAGTGATAACAGCAGCAGCAGCAATGACAGAAACATCAGCAGTAATAACAGCAGCAGCAACAATAACAGCAGCAGCAGTAATAACAGCAGCAACAATAACAGCAGCAGCAGTAATAACAGCAGCAGCAGCAGCAGCAACAATAACAGCAGCAGTAGTAATAACAGCAGCAACAACAATAACAGCAGCAGCAGCAATAACAGCAGCAGCAGTAATAACAGCAGCAGCTGCAATAATAACAGCAGCAGCAATAACAGCAGCAGCAACAATAACAGCAGCAGCAATAACAGCAGCAGCAACAATAGCAGCAGCAGCAATAATAGCAGCAGCAGCAACAATAACAGTAGCAGCAGCAATAACAGCAGCAGTAGCAACAATAGCAGCAGCAGCAACAATAAAAGCAACAGCAGCAGCATTAACAGCAGCAGCAGCAGCAATAACAGCAGCAGCAACAATAACAGCAGCAGCAGTAATAACAGCAGCAGCAGCAACAATAACAGCAGCAGCAGTAATAGCAGCAGCAGCAACAATAACAGTAGCAGCAATAATAACAGCAGCAGCAATAACAGCAGCAGCAACAATAACAGCAGCAGCAGTAATAGCAGCAGCAGCAACAATAACAGTAGCAGCAACAATAACAGCAGCAGCAGTAATAGCAGCAGCAGCAACAATAACAGCAGCAGCAGCAGTAATAACATCAGCAGCAGCAACAATAACAGCAGCAGCAGTAATAGCAGCAGCAGCAGCAATAACAGCAGCAGCAACAATAACAGCAGCAGCAGTAATAGCAGCAGCAGCAACAATAACAGTAGCAGCAACAATAACAGCAGCAGCAGTAATAGCAGCAGCAGCAACAATAACAGCAGCAGCAACAATAACAGCAGCAGCTGCAATAATAACAGCAGCAGCAATAACAGCAGCAGCAACAATAACAGCAGCAGCAGCAACAATAGCAGCAGCAGCAATAATAGCAGCAGCAGCAACAATAACAGTAGCAGCAGCAATAACAGCAGCAGTAGCAACAATAGCAGCAGCAGCAACAATAAAAGCAACAGCAGCAGCATTAACAGCAGCAGCAACAATAACAGCAGCAGCAGCAATAACAGCAGCAGCAACAATAACAGCAGCAGCAGTAATAACAGCAGCAGCAGCAGCAACAATAACAGCAGCAGCAGTAATAGCAGCAGCAGCAACAATAACAGTAGCAGCAATAATAACAGCAGCAGCAGCAGCAATAACAGCAGCAGCAACAATAACAGCAGCAGCAGTAATAGCAGCAGCAGCAACAATAACAGTAGCAGCAACAATAACAGCAGCAGCAGTAATAACATCAGCAGCAGCAACAATAACAGCAGCAGCAGTAATAGCAGCAGCAGCAACAATAACAGCAGCAGCAGTAATAACAGCAGCAGCAGCAACAATAACAGCAGCAGCAGCAGTAATAGCAGCAGCAGCAACAATAACAGTAGCAGCAATAATAACAGCAGCAGCAATAATAACAGCAGCAATAACAGCAGCGGTAATAACAGCAGCAGCAACAGTAACAACAGCAGCAGTAATAATAGCAGCAGCAGTGGTAATAACAGCAGCGACAGTAATAACAGCAGTAGCAGCAACAGTAACAGGAGCAGCAGAAATAACAGCAGCAGCAGCAGTAATAAGAGCAGCAACAGCAGAATAACAGCAGCAGTGAATGTCTACTCTGAATACCAAATATATCAACATTGTCATATCCATTACCATGTCAAACACTCAGAGAGTTGTCAAGACAGAATTATTATATGCGGACATAAAGCAATTTAACCTACTTTATGTCCTCATTTGCCCACACTAATTTAAAGGCTACTTCAACAGTTGTAAATGCAGAGTCACAATTCAGGTCTTTTTTCTTTCTTTCTTTCTTTTTATTTATTTATTTATTTTGAAAAACACAAAAATTTACCAAAAATGAGTTACCTCAGGAGTAAACATAAATAATGAAGTGTAATACAAATATGATTGATGAGCTTGTTTTTGTTGACTTATGTTCTATAATAAGCAATGTCACACAAAATATTCAGGCCAGCATGTTGACTGCAAATGTGATATGACTTTAACACAACAGTAAAAAACTAATATTAACGTACATTTTTATACATTTTTGCCAGTTACTCTGTCCATTTTTGCAACGAAAATATTAATAAACAAAGCAGGAAGCAGCATGCTTTTCTTGAATAAATCAGTGTTTTTGAACTTGTTGAGTAAATGATTTAGTGACTCACTCATAAAGACAGCAACTTGTTTTGTTTCTGATTGAATCAGTGTTTTTTTAACAAATTGGTTGAATGAATGATTTAATGCCTCACCCATAAAGACAGTCACTTGTCACCACCTGCTGGCGTAACGTTGCATAAAGATTCACTGTAAAGGAAGTGCCCAACATTTCACACTTCAGGTGCTTCTAAATTGGAAGGCTGTGTCCTATAAAGCTTCATATCTCGGCTGCCATGTCATCAAGCACTGTTGAAGGTCATCTTAATGTGAAAGAACCTTGAAGACACCCTTCATTCAGTGTATTTTGAAGGATACATCAAGCGTATCCTTCACATACTTGAAACACCCACAATCTAATGCACATATTCCAATTCACAAAAAAAGATTTGGTGGAAAATGAGATGGCACTAAACTTGTTCAGTTTCAATATAAAATGCAAAGCTTGTTATTGGCATTGAAGGCATAATGTTTTCTTTGGTTTTGTTTGATTAATCACATAATGCTAAACTTTCAAACAAAATTCCTGATGGTTTTGGCAACTTTACTGACATTATAAATGGACTTTAGGGGAAAAAAGGGATGATTGACCCCTTTAAAAATGATGTAATTAGTGGTAGCCAGTCTTGAGTGGCAGGTGTGTAAAACAATTTTCTCGGTCTGGATATAACGAGCCACAGAATGCATTTGCCTGAATTGTCAGTTTCTTTGGTGCAATGACACATGTGCGTTCCCTCTTGTGGAAAGGATTGCATGTGCACCAGTTTGGAACATGACACATTCTCATGGGGATGTTGGAAGCCTCATGCATCATGACCTTCATTCCTGTCTGTGGAAACTCTATATAGTTTGAAGGGAAAGTTGTATTACGCTGTGCTTTACAGAACATTCTTCTGCATTTTGAGGCAGCTGGATTTCCCTGGGGAGCTCTGTGCTTAAATCTAGTTCTTTGTAGGCTCCTTTCTCATTTTGGTTCAAATTTCTGATACCATTTTATGCATTTGGATAGTCTGAGATTAAGTGATGAAACAAAAGAGAACAAAAGATTGTTCATAATCAGCTCATCCTTTTAGAGTTCCCCATCCTGTGCCAAGGCTATTGTTTGCTAAATCAACCATGAAAGGGCTTGTTGTTCCATCTCATGCTCTCCTCTCTGGCCTTGAGGCTTTATTGTGTTCTGTCATTGCCTTAAGTAGGACTGAATGCTCATATTGGCTTTCAGCCATAGTTCCTGCATTCTCCCCTCTTGGCCTCAGTAGTTGACAGGGTCTTCACCATGGCTTTCTCTCTAAATAGTACAAAACTCCTACATTAAGAGCCTTCTTGCCTGTGGTGGGCCGCAGCACATCCTCATTATGGCATATTGGAGTCATTTAGGGTCTGCAGTACCTTTTAGTGCTTGGGATTGTTTTATTGGCATGGTTTAATTAAGTTAGTCAGTCTTAATGTAGGAACAGTTCATTTCAGAGGGAAAATTCTTGCCTCTTTTGTGCCCCATTTCCAGATTTCCCTTGAAAGCATTGTTTGTTTGATGTGATTCATGTTTATTTGACACTACCAATTTCCACATCAGATTTTTCTGATCTGGAAAGGGTTTTGTAGTTATATACAATAACTTTTATAGTTTTGTGGTATGGTTCATCTGCCTATGGACTGCCTAAAGGGACATGGTGATGTTTAAAAAAAATAATAATGATATTTCAATGCTTTTGAGTTCTCACAGAAGTTTTGCATTTCCCCCAAGAAAATTTGCATTCGCTCGCAAAACTTTTGTGAGAGAAATAATATGAGGTGGGAGGAAAAACTATATTTCAGTGCTTTTGCAAACGAATGCAAAGCTTCGCAGTGGAATGTAATGGTACGAGTTTCTAGGGGGAACACAATACTTTTGTGAGTGAACACAAAAGCATTGAAATATATTTTTTCTTCCCATCTCATCTTTTTTTTTCCATGTCCCCTTAGTATCTGCCAAAGTTAAGGACTACAGATAGGCCTATTCATGATAATATTAATATAACTTTACATTACTGTCTCCAAGCACCGTTTTTAAAAACAAAATATTTAAAGGTAAATTATTGTTTATTATTATTGTTAATATTATTATTATTTATATTTGCTATACACTTTTTTTTGTTCAAAATTAACCAAATTTAATTAACGAGTCAATACACCATCAATCCTTCTTACAAAACGTGTTTTTGTCTTACCCTGATTCACTATGGTAAGCACGTTATTATGCTGCGTTCCAGACGAGGCTGGACGTGGGAATATCCCAAATTAAATGTCCCGCTACAGACCTCAATGAGTTCCAGTCACTCATATGACATGTTGACCACATGATGTCGCCATGACACAATGAGAGCATATCGTGTTTTTGTGTCAAATGACCCTTCGCAGAGACCCGCCCCCCTTAGTTACTGTTGCTTTGTCCGACTACATCGCGGAGCAAAGAGGACGCTGACAACACGTCGACAGACAAGAAAGAGCAGGTTACTTATGATATTAAACAAAGTCCCAACTTTCAAACTGTGCAAATTTTTAAGAAATTCGAACAATAAAAACCGTTTTGTGGCTCCTTAATGTTTCGTGAGAGATTGCTGTAGCGCCTCAGCTCAAGCGGCTCGTGAACCGATCATCTCTTCCTACTAGTTAATTTATAGCATCAAATAAACATGAATGAACATGAGAAGGAATGTTGTTTCAAACGCGGAAAGACATCAGTACACACCATTTTTCAAGTTCAAGTCCACCGAGGTTAATCTTCTAACTCCTGACTGCTTTGTCGGACAAAATGGCGGATTCGGCGTTATGATTGGTTAGATCGCTTGTCAATCAAACTCCCGACAAAGGGTCAATTATGGCAAAATAGAATAAAAATTACATAAAATCGCTTTGAAAACAGCTGATGAAATGCAAAAACGAAGGTAACATTACATGAACTTAACGCATTATGCTGCGTTCCAGACAGATCGGATTTTGGATTTTTCCCACTCTTTCTAAGAAATAACGTCTGGAACGGAATATGAACGTAAAAACAAACTTTAACATTAGACATTAAGTTCATGTAATGTTACCTCCGTTTTTGCTTTTCCTCAGCTGTTTTCAAAGCGATTTTATGTCATTTTTATTCTATTTTGCCATTGAATTTTCATACTTACGTCACTTGTCCGTGCGTGCGTGTCTCCTCATATCCGTAAATGGAGAAAAGTTGCTTCAACTACTTTGAGTGGCACAGGTTAGTTATCACACCGAGCAAGAAATGTTGATATGGAGCTTCTGCTTGCAAAAGGGAATGTGACAGAGCTTGTAATAAAATGATAATCAAGCTAAACGATAATCAAGATAAACAAGATGAACGATAAACAAGATAAACAAAGCTTGACCTTTCAGAGATGGTGAGAAATTAGGTATTTGAAATGTTGTAAAAGTGACGCGAAGATGGTGTTTTTTTTCAACAACAGGTGAGTAAGGAATTTTATTGAACAGATAAATTGCCATAATATGTAGATCTCTAACAGAGTTCATTGTAAAGCATTATCTATTGTGAAAGGTCATTTCATTATGGTTGTAGCACTGTGCTGGAATTTATTTTCAAGGAAGTAGGCCTACCGTGTCTATTATATAGTCTTCAGTAACATCTTCAGGTTGTCAGTTTAAGATCCTTTCCATCTAAACTGGTTAGATCTCTTTAGCCTAGTAGTGAATGCTTCATGAGCTGTAGGATGACCATATTTATATGCACATTCATGCAGAGCTGAAGCACAACCAAAATAATGTTCTACCGCAAAATGCATGTAGTTTTGTTTTTTAACCGCTAGACGGCCAAAAGTTACCTTTAAAGATAACATTTAAATGTGAATTTGTATTCCCCAAATATCTAAAAATAGTTGCCACCCTAGATTCTAATTTCAATATACAGATGTTCACACATGCTTTAAATTTTCAAGCCATTTGATTCAGTGTGACATATTAAGGTCTATTAGAAAATAATTCATCTCTTGAGTAGTTGGCTTAAAACCCAAAAAAAATCTCTTTTCAGGCAGCTTAATCTTTTGATCCCCAGTCACACTCTCCTTTTTGTATTTAGGAGGTATAGAAAAGGCAGGTGGTGTGTACAGATTTGCTGAGTGAAAGATGTTTATGTTGCAAGCAGACATCCACACGTTTTATTGGGAACAGATGGCAAATACATGATAAGAGCATCTTGGGTGCTGTCTTTATGGGATTTGTTGCTTGTTGTTCTCGATGCAGTGCAAGGCCGCTTCAGAGGAAAGTGAAACACTTCTGTAATCAGATCTCTAAAAGCCATATGTTAGCCCCTTTATTCTTTAATTTATCAAACGTTTGAACTTGCGTAACAAAGGATATAATTCAGTTCCAGAAAAGTCAGATACTTCCGACAGTAGATAATATTTGGCAAAGGTTTACAGTACATTTTGAAAGAGCTATCTTTATGTTCTGTTTCTTCCTTTTAGACAAGACACTTTCTTTAGATGACATTTTCAGTGATTCATTTATTTTTGCCATGACTTCTATTGACCCAATAGCTTTTCGTCCAAAACAAAATTTATCTGATATTAACACAAATCTATATACATTTTTTCCCCCTTAGTGCTGTTGATGCACCCTCTAAAAGGATCAGGACAATAACATCCATTTAAATTTTGTAAGTTTATTTGTCTCGTTTTTTTGTTTCCTATAATGAATTTGGAGTTGAACTTGAACAACAAAATCTTTTTTTTTACAGTGTGATTGTGCAGTATGCATTCTCTCTCTCTTCTCATTGGTTATATGCTTATTTAATGATTAATTAATTATTCAGTCTTCAGAAAGCAGAATGGAAAAAAATGACTGAATATGAATGCCAAAAAATCATTACATTAAACATATTGCATATCTTAAAGGGGTGGTTGATTATGATTTCACTTTTTTTTAACTTTAGTTAGTGTGTAATGTTGCTGTTTGAGCATAAACAACATCTGCAAAGTTACGACGATCAAAGTTCAATGCAAAGGGAGATATTTACTTTTACAGAATTCTCTGTTTAAGCACTACAACAAACGGATGGTAGGGACTACAACAAGCTTCTTCCTGGGTTAGTGACATCACTAACCCTAAAATTTATATAAACTCTGCCCCTGAGAACACAACAAATGGGGGTTGGGCTGCTTTAGAGTAGAGGAAGAGTTGTTTGTTGCTTCACAACGAGGGTCAATTGAACACTGGATTTGCACAAAGGATTAACATGACGGCACATGCTAGTCAGTGAGTTGAATCAACTCCACAGCAACTACATAAATTTATCCACTAACCATTCAGAAACGTCCAGTTTCATTCTAAAAGTTGTAACTTCTTCCTGAGTCTCTCCATCAGTGTCGACTCCGGTTTGAACAATGTAAGGCTGAACACTGTTACTGACAATCCTCATTTTGGCTGCGTGAGATTCTCCAGCTTTGTTGTTGTTGAGCAACCAAAGCGCAAGCTGTTAAAGCTCCGCCCTCTTCTGGAAAGTGGACCGGGAGCAGCAGCTCATTTGCATTTAAAGGGACACACACAAAACAGTGTGTTTTTGCTCACACCCAAATAGGGGCAGATTTGACAATCTATAATAAATGATCTGTGGGGTATTTTGAACTGAAACTTCACAGACACATTCTGGAGACACCAGAGACTTATAGTTATAAAATTATAGGTCCCCTTTAAGTACACACATTAGCCTTTATAGTCCTAAAAAATAAGTTTTGTAAAATCTTTTTTCCCCCGTTTTTTTTTTTTTTTTCTGTGGACCTCCTATTACCTTATAGGGGGTCCTTTTTACCTTTACGGCCCCTGGGGATTGACTTTTGGCGCCAAAGGTCTATAAATTTACAAGACTAGTTAGTGAGGGTCCAGCGATGGGACCCTCTCAGCGGAGTGTAAAGAAGCATGAAGGTTGAGTTCCCTCAGAAAGGTTGAATAAACCAGCGTTGGAATGCCAGCACTGTCAGCGCTGATCTAAAACAATTGAAAGAAATAGTCTCTCTGCTCTTCCATAGTTGAAGCAAGACTGCGTTTGTTTTTGTCAAAAAAAATTACTATAACGTTTATGATTCCTGATGATGTAGTGAGAGTCTCGTCTTGGCAGGTCAATGCCATTACACCCCTCACCTTCAGAACTCCTCTGTCTTTGCTTGAGCAAAAAAACCCTATTATATCAGGTACAATTCCTCAAACACACACCTGGTCTTGACCATAAATCTCTGTCTCCATTATAGTTCTGCCAATAGCATGGCCATGCTGGCTGCACACACTCTTTATTGTGGGGTTTGATGCATATTTCACCCTGCTGGGGTGTGACAGAATGGGGTTGGAAAATGAGGGAGCAGCTTCATTACGGTACTAGCGGATTGTTCGCTGGAGCTGCCAAAAGTGGCATGAAATGGGGGGGAATGGAGCTGGAGAAATGGAGGGAAGGAAGAAAAAGAAGTGACAGGAACGAAACAAACTGTACCAAACATCAGCATCTAATTTTTCTCCCCCTATTTCTGAAGCCAGTCACCCTCTCTGCCATAAAGTGTGTATTGACAGGATGGCGTTTAGCATGATAGCCATTAAAACTTCCAGAGAATAGCAGCCTGTTTGTGTTCACTTCACAAGCATGAATCACAATTCGTAAATGTTCAGCCCTGCTATTTGTGACACATGAAAAGCATAGATGTAGGTTCAAAATTACATGTAAGTTTGGCGAGAAGAGCCTGAAGTGTATTTCACCTTTACACAGCAGTAATCTCACTAATGAACTTAAGGAATCTGGTCTCCTTTAGCACCCAGGCGGTAATGCCTGATCAAAAGTTGTCGTGATGTCTTGACTAATTATAACCTATTTCACTATTGTATGATGTTTATTACATTAAGTGCACAAACAACATGCATGAAATATAAAATGAATGCCTATGTATCGCATAATAAAACAAACTGGAAACAGATATTGGAAGCAAAAAGCATACCTAATGTAAGCTAAGCTAGCAGGCTAATTGGGTAGATGTATGCTATGCTAGTACATGAGCTAACTAAAAAACAGTAAGAAATTTCACAACCTATAGCTTCAGTTATATACTAGTATATGAACCATGTCATTTAAAAGACATTAATGATCATTATAACGCATTTTAATTATATAAATCATAACGTGATTTTGCAGGAATTATTATCAGGCGCTAAAAATACTACCCATTAAAAGTCTGTTAAATCAATCGGATCACTCGGGGTCCTAAAGGAGACCTAGGGGGAATCGATTTCTCACCACACCGTTTCAAAAATGAATTTCTCCATTTCCATTTTCAGTTCGTTCTTCGATTTCATTTGAAGTAGGCTATATTGGGCCTTAAGTGACTCATTTCCACTGTTGCTCATTTTACATGCAAAATAAACTTCTCTTAAAAGGGCAATAAAGCAAAAAAGGAAAATAAATAAATAAATACACATTTTGTCATAAAAACATTTTAAGATGATCTCAGGGGGAAAATAAATGAAATATAACTCATTTACGATGGTGTTGTTCTCTGTATTCACTTGAGGTAATACTGAAGGCACTTTCCCCAAACATATTGATGCTCTTTCTTCAAACTGTTTTTTAGCTGTAGGGTTTTGTGTCTTGATCCTTATTGACAGCTCCAGGCTTATGTAGCAACAAAACAATACTTCATGATTCTGGTTGTTATCTGAATCATTTATCTTTTTTTTTCCTTCAGATTGCCTGGTGCGACATGATCAGAAGCTGATGATTATATCTTTCCAAGTATGGCACTAACATTCAGATTAATCTTGATTTTCGATAACAGTGCAGTGTTTTTGTATTGGCTTTTTGAAAAGCCACATTCTTCAAAAAAAATATAAACTATATCAAAATAAACATGCTGGCACAACCAGCAAACTTAAGTAAAAACAGCCCTAGAATGCCCTCTTATAGACAGATCATCTAAATAAAATAAAGTAAAATATACAATAAAAAGAATTACATCCTTTTAAGTCAAATCTTTGAGAACAAGTCAGTCGATCTAAAAAAAAAAATTGAATCATATTTTATCTTATGTTTGTCAGTAAGAGGCAATCTTATAATGTCAACCCTGTTACCATGATTTTTGCAGAGTAAACTGATAAGTTAAAAAGTGGACATTTCTAGAAAACTCAGCGCTTCATATCACCATTTGTCCATGACATATACACTGTAAAAATATTTTCATAATTTGTTATCACAACATTTTTTCTTTTGTCAAATCAACTTCAATAATGAATGTGGTTCAGATAACATAATATTTTGAGTTTCTTTTGATTAAACCAATCGCCTTCATTGTATTAACTCAAATTTTTAATTTCAATAAACTCAAAATTTTAAGGCAACCAGGTAACTTACTTTTTTAAGTTAAACCAACAATTCTTTTTTACAGTGTAGTTTTAGCATACAAATGTTTCCATCAACCCTGTTACCTTCCTGAAGACTCGATTATATTTCAATGCATAAAATGATTAACTTATCTTAAGATAGCACTATACTATTAATTAACACTTAAAATACATTATTTGTCTGATGGAATAATTAAAATCTTGCATAAAATTGACTTCTTCTCAAATCGGGGAAGGCAAAGTTTCATATAATGACTCTCATATATTGCCATTCAATGGGCAGAAAACTATTTCCTTTTCACCATCAAAATCTCACTCCGGGTCATAAAGATAAAATGTTGGATGGGGAAGGGTCATCTGAATCAATGGGCTCTTAATTTTGATGCTATATGGCATACTTAATGAGAAAAATATAGTTTACTACCCCTTGGCATGAAATGCTGGACTAAGCTTTTTTCCAAGGGCAGCATTCAGTCTGACCTATCAACATTCAGTCCAGCATCTGCAATAAATTGCAAGGCAGTGCGTTAGAAAGGACTTATATTGATTACTAAGAGTGAGTAGGACACTAGAGCTTCGCTCTATTTAGATTCTTATTAACCAGAACACACACACAGACTTGGCTTAACCTACACAAAACACTGCTACTTCAAATACATCCGAGATGCTTGGAAAACACAGAGATTTCAGGACGTTATAGCATTACAAAGATGCTCAAAAAAAGATGTAATTACTTTAAAGTACTTTAATTTTATCTACATATAGGATTCTGTGAACATGAGAAGTACTAAAGTACTTTGATCTTCATTGCAATCAATAAAGAGTTTGATTTAATTAAGCATTCATAGGAAAAATAATTGTGTAACTGAATGAGAACAAACAAGAAATACTGTTTGATGTGATTGTTATTTCCCTTGTAAAACTGTAAAGGTTTTTATAAATCTGTCTCATGGTCTCCAGAAAATCAATAATAAGAAAAAGAGTCTCTCTAGTTGTGGTTTTGGTTACTAAAATCTAATAACGTGTCATTTAGAGACAGTTGATTGAACACAAGAGGCTTTATATTGGTCAATGCTGGTGTTTCTGGCAACATAAATGGTAAAAAAATTTCTCACACGATACTTTTATTGAACTGCTGACCCGCTTTAGTCCACACTTGGAAGCAAGATGGATACAATAAAATCTCACAGATCAAAATCATTGCCTTAGAGAAACAAGATCCTTAGAGAGGTATATCAGGATAAACCTTTAACCTCCTCTGTCTCTGTTACATCTTATTTTCCAGAAGGTAAGAATGATGTTTGGTGGGTGATTATATGTAAGTATGCCATCTGCCTCTTAATAACTCTCCATATGGTAGTGATCCAAATAGTCAACATTTATCAAGCTGTGATTTAGAGCCCGGGTCAATATTTTTCTGTTGTTTAAAGAGAATAGTTTACCCAAGAATGAAAATTCTTCCATTCCTTGTGCCATTCCAAACCTGTGTGATAAAAAATTTCAACTGAAACCGGAAGACAGGGCGGGACATATCGAACAGCTCCACCCCTTTTTAAAATAGCGTTTCGTTTATACCACAGCTCGGCCAGAGCCGTTAAACTCGGTGAAACCTCAGTTTCCTTCTAATTTCTCCTCCTAATCTCTTCTAAATCACTTTAAAATAAACACTCTAAAAAAATGCTGGGTTAAATATGGACAAACCCAGGGATTAGGTTGTTTTCACCCAGCCATTTTTTTTTCAACCAATTTTGGGTTTATTTTAAGCTAGCCATTTAGTAATATAATAGACGGCATGTTTTTGCTCACCCCAATATTTTTAGCTGAAACTTCACAGACACTTGACCGGACCAGAGACTTATATTACATCTTGTGAAAGAGGGCATAATAGGTGCCCTTTAACCCAACCTGCTGGGTTTGTCCATATTTAAGCCAACTTGGGTTGTTTTTAACCCAGCATTTTTTTGGAGTGCAGTGCAGAATTCAAATGGGTCTTTGTGGTCTGAGCCAACTCACGGCCGGCGGATATGATCCGCTCTGTGCTCTCGTGTCTCTGGGCCAGAGCAGACTGTGCTCACGGTGTGGTGGTTCACGTGACATTGACGCGAAAATGGACTTCATTGGCGTCAATGGAAAACATATTTACACTGTCTGAATTGTTCCTCTATATAGTGCACTATTTGAAATTCACCATATAGAAACTAGTAAATGTGTGAACAAATGGCCGATTTCAGCCGCAGTTTCAGCGTCTGTTTGTTGTGTAGGAGGGGGCGGGACTTCAGATTCTAGAGAGCATTTGATTGGACAGAAGATTTGATGAGAAGCTGAAGTCCACGGTGATGTCATGAAAATCCCTGATCCATTTCAGGATTTAAGTTTTGAATGCTTATATCTCCTAAATGCGAATTTTGTCATTGTTTTGCAAACACACCAGTTTATTCATAACCTTAAAGCTAACATATTCATACTAAAAGCTAAAAAACTTACATTTTGATTTCAGGGGGACTTTAATATATACACTACCGTTCCAAAATTTGCAGCTAGTAAGATTTGTTTTTTTTGTTTTTTTTTTTAAGAAATTAATACCTTTATTCAGCAAGGACACTTTAAATTGATCAAAAGTTGCAGTAAAGACATTTTAATATTAAAAAATTATATTTAAAAAAAATTCTTCAACACAGAATCCTGAAGAAAAAATAAAATGTGTCACCATTTCCATAAAAGCAGCAACTGTTTTCAACATTGATAATAATCAGAAATGTTTCTTGAGCAGCAAATCAGCATATTAGAATGATTTTTGAATGATCATGTGACAGTGAAGCTTGGATATGTATAGACCCTTTTACAGCCCACGTGATCAAATAGTCGCGCGCGCATTTTGGCCACGGAAGTGGTGTTGTTCCCCAGTGGTTCTAACGTATTCATAAGCATCCAGTGATTTATATGCTTGTAATTTCTCTCGGGTGTACACGCTCGGTTTCTCAACTAAATACGTATATATATTTTGGCCACTGTATATTTGGCCGTCTGCTAACGTCTTCTATCCACTCCACTATAGTACACGGATCTGGTAGCCGGATACCATTTGATAAAGTCAACTTTTAAAATAACTTTCTCTGTCTGTGTTGCTTAATCCGCTCGCGTAGCTTGACACGCTGCTGATTCTCGCCATAGTTTTGTTGCCAAAATGCGTGCGCATACGTTGCTACGTCATCATTGTGTACAAACAGTGAAGGGTCTATACTTCTCAGTCTTTAGTTTGTGCTTGTGAGAGAACACAAAGCGCTGCAAATGTCAGAGCAGGTCAATGTGCTGTAAAATACCAAATAAAAGGATTTACTGCCAGTACTAAAGATGCTGTCATATGACGATTAGCAAGAGACAGAGAGTGCAAGCTTATGATTGCCATAAAGCTGAAATAAACGAGTTTGCTAATAAGCAGTGACACATGCAAGTCCTTTACTTCTGTTGTTGACCAGTGAAGACCTGCTCTTGCGTCAGAGGCTGCAGACTGCAAGGAAGTGCTTTTGTAGTGCAAGTTTTGTGCCTGCACTGCAGAGGCTGTCTGAACACAGATTGATTTGTAGATATTGAGACAACAGTGATACGTTGAAAAGACCGCTCACATCAGCACTCAAATCAGACTTTTGAGCTAAAGCTACGGGAAGAGGTGATGGGACTTGCATGTTGTTGTTACTTGATGCTTTACTGCTTTAAAAATGTTTAAATGAACATATCATTTGAATTTGTTGCACTTAATGCCCTTAATATATTGTTCTTTGAGGCCTGGTAAATAAATATTTCAAATATTATGGCCATTTTAACGATGAGGTTGCGTGTTTATCAAGCGACAGCCATAAAGTGTATTGATTGCAGAAGAAACTGTGCTTGATTAATCAGTCATGTTGATTGATTAAACAAATGCATATTTGATTATTATCATTATTATAGCATTAGTTAATCAGTTATAATTATGCAACGACGTAAAGTACAAACAGTATCAATAATTTGGGTTTCAAAAAAACAATAGCTCAATAATTTACAATGCACTTTAAAAAATGCTGGGTTAAAAACAACCCAAGTTGGGTTGAAAATGGACAAACCCAGTGATTGGATTGTTTTAATCCAGCGGTTGGGTTAAATGTTTGCCCAACATGCTGGGCAGTTTTATTTAACCCAACTATTGTTTAAAAATGACTGTATTACTTGCAAAAGTAATTAACATGGTTACATTGTTTGACAATTTGCTAGTTTGTTGATTTTGTTGTCACATTTAGTAACTTGTCTTGTGATGTCAGGATGACTTTCCTCTATTCAAATGATCAGTCTGCTGAGTTTTACCCTTGTCATGGTTTCTGTGCTAAGTTCACTGAAGGACTTATTTAGTAATATTTTGCCTGAAAAGGTTTTAGAATTTTTATCATATGTTAATTTAGAAAATTTTGTATAATATATTACTTGCTGTTTTTGTTTGTTTGCTTGTTTTTTTTTTTTTTTTTTGTGATATTTGTATTTTTGTTATTGAGTTTTTGCCATTAAAATAGCCTCAGATGCTGACATGGCATTAAATAAAATTATACTATATTATACTTATGTGCTAAGTCTTTTGTGTAGCGAATTAAGGTATTTCATAAGTGTTTTTTTTATGAGTTTTCATATGATGCCAATAGTTTAACACAACAATCACTTGTCTTCCTTTACATGTACTGTATGTATTTCTCAGTAAACATGAGATCAAGATTCAGACTAATAGTCATATAAATAAAGGGAAGAGTTTGCATAAACCTTTTTTAAGTTTGTATAATTTTAATAACTTCCTACAGTTACTTATGGTTGACATGAAATGGAAGTTGTGATCGTCTTTTCTTCCATATTGTGAGAGTGAAACGGCTTCTAAACAAGAAAGAATGTAGGACGGGACTTGATTTTGTCCATCAGGAATTGATTCATGGTTGTGGTTTGCTATTGCTGTGATGTAGGTTGTCCCGCTGTCCCACCAGTAAACACATCATGTCATAAGAGGAAGTCACCTGCATAAAATATATATATATATATATATATATATATATATATAGTCATAACTTTTTTACTGAAAGAAAAAATTGTACTGTTCTAGTTTTTGGCGTATTTCAGTTCCATTTTTCTTTTGACACAAAAACTTTTGAAAGTAGTTTTCTAGAAAATGCCATAAAGTTTGGCATCTGGCTTCATTCCACTTTTTCCAAAATGTATGAATCCAGCAGTTCCACTGAATGAGTCATTCCTGTACCATTAATCATGTGTTGAGCTCAGTTTAGACAGCTCTGTCTGTAGAGCACAGCACGCCATGTTAAGAGCAGTGCTTGTTTCTTCCTGCCTCTTTTGAAAACAGTTGCCTCTCCTTCTGTTTACAGCGACGGGGTAACTCCAGAAAAATCACCATCTTATCTCAGCTGTTATTGCCCACGTAAGGGAGGCATTAGAGGCCTGTATGGGGAAGCTCAGAGCTATGCGTCTGTTGAAATCTGGAGAGGGTAATAGATTTGGACGACTTCTCATAAGTCTGAGACCAACATTTTGAGCCCACTCTATCCGTCAAGAGTTTAGACTCTGAGAAAACAGTGGTGAGTTACCCATCGAAGGCTTGGGTTTATCTAACAGTATTATATACACGGATGAGTTTTCTCAAGCTTGTGAGATAGTAATCGGTTTAGACTGTGCAGCCCTTTAGCAATTAATATTAAAGTAAAGATAGTGATTAGACCTAAACGCTTAGGTTATCAGTTAAAATTATATTATATTTTTAATCTGAATAATAGAATATTTCTCAAAAATACTGAGTTTTTTGCCATCCCATATTTAAGCAATATCACATGAACAGCATCCCATGTTGCGATATAATGGAAATAGCAAAAGATCTTGTCTTCTCTATGCAAAATAATACAGAATTCACTGTGAGATCAATAACATGCATTTCATTTCATGGAAACTTTAAGTTATACCACACAACATGATTGTGAGTTAGTTTTTACCTTCAATTAACAAGAAGTTAATATTGAGTAACTTACCATTTAGACACAATATTAACGAATTTGCTTTGCCAATTACAAAATTTGCAAAACAAAGCCACAGCTGAATCTCAGAGCTATACATAGCATTTTTGAATGAATCAGTTGAGTGAAATATTCAATAACTAACTCATAGGGCCCTTTCGCCGGCAGGCACGACTCAAGTGTTTTTTGCTAGTTTCAGCCCGATGCAGTTATCATTTTCACATCCTGCGCCACATTGTTTAAATAGCAAATGCATTTGCGCACATTTGTGCGCCCATGGGCGTATTGGTCTGAAAACGAGGTGTGTTCAGGCGCATTGATGGTGCATTACTATTTTAAGGCAACTGAAATAGACTGTATTGACTCTCACAATATTTGTTTTGTTATTTAAAGAACACGTTAGTAATATGCGCCTATATGCGGGTGCACAACACTGCTTATTATACACACAGGGAAGCGCAGCAGGACACAAACATGCCAAATATTAAAAATAAAAGGATTACAATGTAAAAAATATATTATTGTGTGCATAAAGATGAAAATGCTTTGGTGGAATCCGGCTTTTCCCGTAGATGGTCTGCTCGCGTGCTTTAACCTCGCGCATGAGCCGAAGCGTTCGGTTTTTCTGTTTAGAAATTCCATCATGTAAATAGCGAATACGCTATGGCGCGAGCGCAGCTGGCTTTTAAAGGGAATGAGATGAGACTCTGATTGGTTTATTGCACGTTATGCCCAAAACACACCCAGAACTCATTAAGAGAATAGGGACAACCCTTTTAGACCATGCGCCTGGCGCACTGACAATTTTTCCCATCCTTAAACTAGCAAAAGTGGATTCAGACACGCCTTAAGTGCACTTGTGCCGTGTGCTTTAGACCATGCGCTTAGATCGTTAAAATAGGGCCCTTAAAGACGGTCCTTTCCTGAATGAATCAGCTCTTTTCACCAAATCAGTTGAGTGAAAGATTCAATGACTCACTCATTTGTTTAATTTTTTAAACAAATTCGCTGAGTGAATGATTCAAATGACTCACTCCTATCACATAAATTTGCCACCTACTGGCGTAACTATGTAACCTGCAGACATATTTACTGAAAATTCCCACCACTGACAGCCAGACAGATGAAAATCATGCTCAACCACTTAGCTCACAAATCACATAAATAAATAAATGTATTTTTTATTAGTGAGCACTACATAAATATCTAATATTCTAGTATGATCTATATTTTAGACAGTGTTTTTACATGGGGGTGTCATCAGTTCTGTATCTCAATAACTGTTAAAATCAAGTTACAAAAATGTGTGTTTTTCTGTATGTTGGTTTCAAACATGGGTTTTGTGTGAGTTATGGATGCAATCTCAAATGCATTACATGCTTAATTGTAATACTATGTGTGCATGTTGCCATTACAAGCACATTCCCCAGCACTACACTGTCTACTTTAACCTCAAAATGCTTTATAAATCATTTGGGTGAGAAGATCAGGGCCCTTATTTGCACCAGGTGTTCCATGGAACAACTTGCCCTACCGTTGAAAGTCAAATGTTCTACGCAGTAGCATTCCACATTAAGATTCTGAGGCTGTGACTGAAAACAAGACACTCTTAATTACACTGCAGCGAACAGTCAAGGGTAATTAACCAATAGGTAAGGTGAAACATTTGTGTCAATTATGCATAGGATTTTAAGTTAAAATCTCCAGCTGGTCATACATATTGTCCAATGTATGAGGAGGTGGCTGATATTTACTGAAATACAAAAAGTAAGCAGGGTTTCTCTAAATGTTCTTATCGAATCGCAGTGGCAAAAGGTTGAGAAGGATGAATCGACCCCCCTGAGCAACAACAAAATCAACAACTTGCCATTATTAGAATGAATAATGAATCCAATTAAGATATTAATCTCATACGTGCTGTACTATGAATTCATAAAGTGAGTGTTGTTGCATTATTCATCCTGAGAGGAACATCATCTCTCACACCAGCAAGGGGTGATTCCTTCATGCAGAGAGATAATCGTCTTGGTGTTTCCTGAAGAGAGCAACAACACATTTCTATCAGATTCTATCTAGATCAGGATTAGGTATAACTTTTTTTTCTTTTCGTTTTTTGCTTATTTGACTTGCGCCACAGGCAAACAGTCAGGTCTACCGTTGAGCTATTTTGCAGATAAATTGCTGTGTACACTAAGGAAATGAGAAAGTGTCAGGTAAACATGATTAATATGCATAAATAAATTGAAATTGATATTCAAAGCTTTGTCAGTTTTTGCAAAATGAGATCCAAAATCACGTCTCTCATCTTGTTAGTCAAGCAGGGTAGCGTACAGGCATCGTATTTCTTTTTTCCTTCTGTAAATTTGGCACTTTTTGCTATATTGCATGGGCTTGAAGGCGATGAAGGAGGATGCATCCCCTCTAATGAAAACAATTACACTCCACCTTGTAAATCTATCAAATCCGCCCCCTTTCCCTTAATTTAATTAATAGCACACATGCTATTCAGCTAAATAAATGTAATACAGACAGATATTGTAATTGTATCGTTGTCTCAGCTTTATTAGGAGTTCTACCTGCAAAGTATGCATATTACATTTTAAATGAGAAAAGTCAAGGGATATAGACAACAATTGGAAGCATATGCCAGCAGTTAGCTATAGTAATGGATGTGGCAAAAAAAAAAAAAAAAATTTAGAAGAAGTAAAGTCATGTTGTCATTTTGATAGCACTCACTGGGTTGACTGCTCCTAAGGGCAAATTGCAATAACACAACCAAATACTCATAGTGATTGCAGTGGCCTAAACAAGACACACGAAGCAAACACAGGAACAATCTGACATGGAATTTAATAACAGAAGAGACATTATTACAAGAGATGATAATGTCAAGTAGACGTTTACATGCGCAATCCTTGTAGTTCATCTTTTCTTAGACAGCAATATCCTTCAAAACAAGCTGTTACAAAACATTTTTAAGGGATAGTTAACCCTAAAATCAAAATTCTGTCGTCATTTATTCACTCTCATGTTGTTTCAAATCCGTTTATCTTGCTTGACACACGAAAACCCATGAGGTTCATTCTCGTGTGTTACGCAGCACGTTTGAGCTTCCTCAAGAACCAATAAGGGTCATTCTCATGTTATGAAGCACGTTTGATCTTCAGGAAGAACCAATGAGGTTCATTCTTGTGTGTTACGCAGCACATTTGAGCTTCCTCAAGAATCAGTGAGGTTAATTTTCGTGTTACGCAGCACGTTTGAGCTTTCGCAAGAACCAGTGAGGTTCATTCTCATGTTACGCAGCACATTTGAGCTTCCTCAAGAACCAATGAGGTTCATTCTGGTGTTACGCAGCACGTTTAAACTTCTACAAGAACCAATAAGGGTCATTCTCATGTTACGCAGCACGTTTGATCTTCAGGAAGAACCAATGAGGTTCATTCTCATGTTACGCAGCACGTTTGAGCTTCCTCAAGAACCAATGAGGTTAATTTTCGCGTTACGCAGCACTTTTGAGCTTTCGCAAGAACCAGTGAGGTTCATTCTGGTGTTACGCAGCACGTTTAAACTTCTACAAGAACCAATGAGGGTCATTCTCATGTTACGCAGCACGTTTGAGCTTCCTCAAGAACCAATGAGGGTCATTCTCGTGTTACGCAGCACGTTTGAGCTTCAGCAAAAGAACCAGTGAGGGTTGTTCTCGCGTGTCAAGCAAGGACAGATGAGCTTCTGTTTATGTTCGCTGATCAATGTTTATATGTGAATTAAAGTCTAAATTAAATCTGTTCATCATTTAAATACTTGGATTAAATGCTCAAAATTACAGATTTATTTTAAGATCTCTCTATGAACGTTTTGAAGCGTCAGAGTTTTGGGTGAATAGACTTTCAATGGAGGGACAGAAATCTCTCAGATTTCATTAAAAATATGATGAACGAAAGTCTTATGGATTTGGAACGACATGAGGATAAGTAAATGATGATAATTTCCATTTTTTAGGTGAGTTAACCATTTAACTTCAGTTCCGTTTTATTAAAGTGAAAATCGACCACATTTACAGTACATTCTAACTTCATGTTCCTAGTCTTATTGTAAATAATGAGCTTTTGTTTTAGCTTATCTCATCCCTTTTAACTTTGAAATACATCACATTATAGAAGTAAACTGGGTTGCAAATGCAGATTTACTTTTTAATCTTTCTAAACTAGCTTCTAATTGACCTTTTCACAGCAAGCATTGTTTTCCTTTGCGATAGGAAAAAAAAAAAAGAGCTAATAAAAATGAAATTGTATACAAAACTTCATTACGTTGCAATTTAATCAAAATAGTTCCTCCTTCTAAAAGTTCCCAGCGGACCACCGTTAAGCATATTCCTCATTTCTGCCCATAGATGAAGCCCTGAGGAGGCATATTATAGCATAAACTGCAGACTCAGTCCTGGGAGCCCCATCACAGATAAATTACTTCACCCACATAGATCAGCATCAGTCCACTGAACAGTCTGTCTCTGATCACACGAGATGAGAAATAAAACAAGCAACATATTTAACACAATGACCATTATGCAGTAAGTCTGTTGCATTAATGTACTAATCCCATATATATAGGAATATGCAATTCACTATAAAATTATCTGTATAAAATTTCATAATAATACATGCCCTTCCTGTGACCAAATGCTCATTCTTCAGTGTGCAAGACTCAAGGCTATCTGACTGTACAGTGAAAAAAAAAAAAAAAAATTGCCCAATCAATGAAGAGCTGTAGATGACAAGATTGCCCACCCCATCCGGATGTAGATGTTCAAAGCACCGTGTGCCAGACTCTTAGATAGATACACAATGACATTAAAAGGATTAAAGGAAATTCCAAAGGGATGCTAAATGACAAGGACAATAATTCCAAATGCCAGTTAAAGATGATCACCCTAACAGTAAAATATCCACAGTCGTTTTGGCTCTGCTGTTTCCCCAGTGAAGGCAGGGCTGTTCATAAATAACCGTTTGATAGGTTCATGTTCAGAGGTCACTGAGAAGGTTCTCACAAAAAATTGAGTGCAAGGATACTTTATGACTTCGCTGATTTCATCTCGAACGTGCCAGTCATGTCTTAAATGAGATTATTTGATTTACTCACAGTACATAGAGACTATAGACTCCTATATGTATGTATACTGCATAGACTTCAATTTAATATTGATAAACTAGTTTTAGTGGTTTTAGGATTTAAAAAGGATTTAGGGGAAGTGAGCTCGACTTATAAATAATTGATTACTTTACTGTTCAATGACTCATGCAATAGTAAAACCTGTGAATTATGTAATGTTTTTGATTGATTTATGAATATGTTCCTTTCTTGAGTATGGCAGATTTTTCTTATCAGCTAATTCTGATGTAAGAGCTGCAAAGGGTTGTGGGGCGATTTATTGTCTGCGGGGGTAAACCACCAAAAAATTCTGCCCGCCAAAAGCGTGATTTATTTGCATGCAACATGTTGTTTTAGTTCAAAAAGAATTGTGCAAACACACCCAAATGCAATTCACCATCCTGCAGGCTAGCAGACTCGGCAAACTCAGACTCTTTGAAATGCAGAAAGTGCACCTAACTAAAATGAAAGTGAAAAGTGAAAGGGACATGATGTTAAGGCAACCCATACTCAGAATTTGTCCTCTGCATTTAACCCCTAAAAGTTAGTGAGCACACATTAGGAGCAGTGAGTAGCGAATGTGACCCCTCTTGTTCAAACCACCCGCTCTAAGTGGGACTCAAACTGCATGGGAGTTAAGTGCTCTAACAAGGAGGCTAAAGACCACAATCTCTAGCGTCGTACCGGCTTACGTTCATTACACTCCCCTTCCTAAACCTCACTCCCATCCGGGTCAAGGCACCAATGTAACCGGGACTCGAACCCGGGTCCACTGGCATGGGAGTCTGGCTCTCTAACAAGGAGGCTAAAGACTGCAATCTCTAGCGTCACTCACTAGAGCGCCTCTTGAGTTCAGAGGAATGAGGTTTACACGCACAGCTGTACCACCCGGCGAGCCATTAGGGGTTAAGTGCCTCGCTCAAAGGCACTTTATTTCCTGCCAGTATTGAGAATCGAACCTGCAACCTTTGGGAAACCCTCTAACCATTAGGCCACGACTGCCCCTACACCGCACATCTGGATATATACCCAGTCTTCTCCATGATCACGATTTGATGAATTACTGCTGCCTTAAGCATTAGAAAAATGTACATAAGCATCTCTTTTAAATAAAATTACAATCAAATTTAATTAAATAAATCTCTAATTGCACATATTGTGAAAATGATGCATTCTAAAACAAGCTTCATTTGCATAGAAAATGCACTGACAAATGACAATGACAATTTAAGTATTCCTTCTCAATGCATTTAGCACATCAAGCAAGCATGTTTGAGCCTAAATTAAATCTGCTCATTATTTAGAAGACTTTAGAAGGCGATGTTGCAATAGAGTGCTGCAGTTATGATATATTTTTGTAGGCAAACCTGGCATCACCCTGGTTTCCTCAACTAAAAACCCAATTGGATTTTTCCATTGGCTTTTGGATTATTGCAGAGAATAAGGTCTGTGAACAACAAAAGCTTATGCTTGTTTATCTTGATAATCTTCACATTATTTTGAATTTTGAAGAGTAAATACAGTCAGCAGAAGTCAAAAGCTAAAGGCTATAATGAACTACACCATGGTCGCGTGACTTAAACGTCATAATCACTAAGCTTCCGACAACTCTTTCAGTCTTTGTTTAAAAACATTTTCCCTGAAAGTTCGAGTTATAATAGTTTGCAAGAGTGCGATTATAAATACAACGAGGCTGTGAAAGCGGACTTTACTTTTTCGGCTGATGACGTTTAATGTCCCCGACAACCTCTGTGGTCCCATTTAGCCACTTGTTAGCAGCCACCTTTTACAAGACAAGAAAAAGCTTAAAAAAAAAAAAAATCACAAGAGGGTTATATAACTGATGTATTTTAGAATAAAACATGAAAATATCTTGAGCTTGTGTTCACCACACACTTTGGGCCCTATCATACACCCGGCGCAATGCGGCGCCAGGCGCAACGCAAGTGTTTTTTGCTAGTTTCAGCCCAACGCTGTTATAATTTTCACGTCCTGCGCCACGTTGTTTAAATAGCAAATGCATTTGCGCCCATCTGTTCGCCCATGGGTGTGCTGGTCTTAAAACGAGGTGTATTCAGATGCATTGTTGGCGTGTTTCTATTTTGAGGGAACTGAAAACGACTGTGCCATTGACCAAAAAAACCTACTCTAAAGTCAATGCCGCCATTTTTTATTTTTTATTTTTTATTTTTGTTATTTAAAGAGCGTGTTAGTAATATGTGCCTATATTACTAGAGAAGTGTTCAGTTTTTCCGCTTGCAAATTCCGCCATGTAAATCCGGCTAAAACTGGCTTTTAAAGGGAATGGGAGATGACACTCTGATTGGTTTATTGGACGTTACGCCCAAAACACACCCATAACTCATTAAGAGAATAGGGACAACCCTTTTAGACCATGTGCCTGGCACGCCGACTATTTTTCCCGTCGTTAAACTAGCAAAAGTGGATTCGGACACACCCTAAGTGCACCTGCGCCGTGCGCTTTAGACCATGCGCTTAGATTGTTAAAATAAGGCCCTTTATTTAGAGCATTTAACCAAAAACCCATTCAAAAATCCCACTGACTTCAGGACGATGGAACCAGAAGTGCTAACTTTTTACCAGGTTTTGGCCTACAAAAATTAAATCCCTGCACCACTTTATAGTGGGGCAACCTTATTAGTATTTCCTCCAGACTATTTAACAATTTAGAGCTGCATATGACCGCACAGACAAAATTATTTCATAGCACTTTTCCCTTTTTTTATGATTCATTCTTAGCAAACTTCTTAACAAGTGCAAGTGGCAATTATCTCAGAAAGTTTGGCACTAAAACTGTGAGACTGCAGCAATATTAGCAAACATAGTGCAGATAGCAATCGCAGTGCAAATTAAGCGCTAATATAAGTCAAAACTATGAGTGTACTTTTAGGCCTGAAATTACATAGCGTTGATAAACCGTGCACTACAGACTATTATTGCAGCCGGGGAAAAATAGCATTAGTTACGGATGCAGGACTGGTCAGGGGAGCGAGATGTTGTTTTCTACGCCGTTTAATGATCTGCTTTGATTAAGCTCATCTAATATAATATAACTGGCCACAGTCTGAGAAGCTTGATTTGAGAGCATGGCCTATTTAATAGCTTATCTGTGCTGCCCGACAAAAATCCTCTCCTCACACCGTAATCTGCTCATATGCCCTGAGCACCATCTGGGGAAAGAAAAGATATTGAGGTAGCTAGTGGAGGACACCCGCAGAAAGCAACGTAATTGCTTGTGAGCAATGCCTATGTCTCCTTGCACACATTTTCCCCTTTAAACAAACCTCACTAAGACAGCATTGGTGGCAGATTTCCCCCTCCACAGTTTTAAAAAATGCTGGTGCAGCAACTTTGTCATATTACACCAAGTCATAACACTCAACTTCGAACCTGTAAATGGCCTCAAACAGAAAAGTATCCAGTGTGTTAGAAAGATGGATGTAATGCATTTTCATGTAAAGTGCAATCAAATGTAAAGTGCTGTACTTGTGATAAGGACAGGATGTAATGACTCTAGCAGCTGCATCCGAAGCCATCCGGCAAGGCCACAGTTTGGGAGGAGACGATTAGGCAGTTGCGCGACTCCTCAGCATGTTCTGGGAACGGAGGATTCGGCTGAGTGAGGTGTGGCTTAATGTTCCGTGCGCCTCATTTTCACCCACAGCTGAATGGAAATTTCAAACGGCACAACTGTGAGAGTGAACCTGTTAGTGGTGACAGTAAATTGAATCGGAGAAGCTCGACTATGCTTTTTTTCATTATGCGACGCAGCTCTCCAAACACTTGAGGAAACATTTTCATAACAGAGAATTAGGGAAAATATTCGGTTCTTGAAGTGTCGTGCCATTATCTCTTGACATCCAAAAACATCCAAGTTTATTAGAGTGTAGTGCTGCAATTTGTTTTCAAGTAATGGCAACAAAACAAGGATAACATTTTCAATAATTTGAAGGTCACATATCTCGTGGGTCTCGTAAAGGTTTTAAGATCTGTCTTTATAAAGGATGCACCTCAGATCAATATTAGTTTTTATTACTATCTAAGGTCTTATTGTGCAGCATCGCTCTCTCGGTGGGTTTTACTGCATCTCCCCCAGAAACATGAAGTGAATGACAAATGACCTTAACATACAAAAGCATAACTTTTGAACAACACTTCATACTAAAAGCACATGATTTGATGTTCTTCTGAGTCAAAAGGATATTCAGTGAGGGAAAAAATGGTAAAACTTTACAATTAGGTTGGTTTCATTTGTTAACATTAGTTAACTACAATAGTTAACATGAACTAACAATGAACAATAGGTAGTTATACACCAATCAGGCATAACATTATGAGCACTGACTGGTGAAGTGAACAACACCGATTATCTCTTCATCACATCACAATTATAAGTTTTATATTAAGTTTATAATTATGTTTTTAATTTCATTAATATGCTTATCTGTTTGAGTGTGTAAAATAAATCATGAATAATACATTTTAATAAACCTTTGCAATGATTCCAAAGCCAAATGATATATAAAATGAGTTATTTCACTGAGCATAGGAGATGTTAATGGGAAAAAAGCGACTGTAATTTGTCATGTCCTTTGATCAAAGCTTTATGCGAGTACAGTAATGACTTAAGAAGGTCATTGCTTTTCATTTGGCCTGCCACATGCCATTTCTCCCTCAAGGTAACAGATTGTAGAAAGATGACTGATGGCCCCACCACAATATTACATAATGACAAATAAGCAATCCTGTCACTAATCGCTCATCTTTACATGTCACAACAACGGTGCTGAAATATCAAGAAAGCTTCTGAGTGCATATATTTGCATAGCTAATTTGCATGAAAATCTAAATATTACATGTCACATGAAGTCAGGAAAGAGTGTTTGGAATAGTTGGACTTCAGAATTGGCGAGCAGAGGAATCTTCTTCGAGTAGAAGTCGGAAGATTGTGCTTTTGAGAAAAGAAATTAATCATTGTGTGAGTCCTAGAGCACCAGCTGGGGAAATAAAAAAAGAAGAAGAAGAAAAGCTAGTGCTCCAGGGTGCTGGTGAGAAGAGGAAAGTGCCACTACTGTCACCTTTAAACAGCTCCTGGAAGCTATTTCCCAGATTTGATTTGCCTCACTTTCAGGGAAGTCTTGGCCCCACATTCACAAAGACATCACTTTACATCCTGTCAGCGCTGCGATTCATGGCAGCTCTCACTTCCCCCGCTGCTGCTGTTATGGATCTTATTACCTCCATCCCACTAGAAAGAGATGCAGAGAGCTTAAGAACAATGATTTAATGATGCTACTGTATGCTTGCATGCATTTGACCCGATTAAAGCTGAAGTGTATCATTTCTGTGCCACTCGCATCAAATGGAGCTGTGAAAATAATGACTGTGTTCAAACAAGTCCTGAACTTTCCTCCCATCTGCCATAGAGTGCAACAGTTGGGCTCTGGAAGTAAAAACTTGTTAATTAATGGTATATATGCTTTTGTTGAAGCCATCTGTTCACATTATTTCAATTTATTTAAAAAAAATAATAGTGTTTAACAGCAGAATTCATGGTGGAAAAACTACATTACCCATGATGCTGCACAGAAAATTCCACCAATCAGAACTGCGGCAAGCAAATCACATCAAACAATCTTTTTAGCTCCGCCCACTCCCATGAAACAGGTTGATCTCCCTATGCCAGAAGTGAGAATTGGAGGTGAGGGAGCAGTATTGACACAAATTTCACGATTTGATTGATGAGCTTGCAATTCGATTTCAATTCAATATCGAATCATTTGGGTGTATACATGGATATATAGTGCGATACTTGTTCTGGATATGAAGTTTGAGCATGAACAGTTGGTATCGACCCATCTTTCAAAATCCAGAAATCGAGTCCTCCCAGGAATCGGGTCTCCTTTAGGACCCCGAGTGATCTCATTGGTTCAACGGACTTTTAATGGGTAGTATTTTTAGCGCCTGATTATAATTCCTGCAAAATCACGTTATGATTTATATCATTTAAAATGCGTTATAATGACCACTTTGTCTTTTAAATTACATGGTTCATATATAAATGAAGCTATACACTGTAAAAAGTAATATGCTATGTCTACTCAATAAAATTGTAGCAACAGATTACAAGTAATATTATTAATTAAATACAACATATAAGATTTGAGTTAGAATTTATCAAATTAATTCCTTAAAAGTCAACCATTTAAAATGTGTAAAATTAGCAAACACCATTACAAAAACCACAAACTGACATAAAAAGCAAAGAGTCAAACTGGCCAACTAAACGAAACACTGATCACCATAAGGGTGACCAAACATTTTCAATAAAATCAACATCAACATCTAAACCTCTGTTAATTCATGTGTTTCTCTTTCCTTCAGTGATTCTGCTTGTTATCATCAGGTGTCTTCAATGTTGGCAATAAAAAATAAAGAGTTCTTAATTCATCTTTGTCACTGTCTGTTATTCAGATATTTTTTGTTTAAATTTTACTTAAATTTTACTTGTTTTAAATGGTTGACATTTAAGGAATTAAATTGATTAATTCTAACTCAGTTCTATTTGTTGAATTGAATTAATAATATTGCTTGTAATCTGTTGCCAAAATTTTATGGAGTAGATATAGTGTATTACTTTTTACAGTGTAGGTTGTGAAATCAAGCACTTTTCGTTCGTACTGTTTTTTATTTAGCATATGTACTAGCATAGCATACATCTACCCGATTAGTCTGCTAGCTTATGTTTTTTGCTTCCAATATCTGTTTCCAGTTTGTTTTATTATGCGATACATAGGCATTCATTTTATATTTCAAGCATGTTGTTTGTGCACTTAATGTAATAAACATCATACAATAGTGAAATAGGTTATAATTAGTCAAGACATCACTATAACAACTTTTGATCAGGCATTACCACCTGGGTCCTAAAGGAGACCCGCTTCTTGGGGGGGACTCGATTTCTCATGACACTGGGAGTTTATGGAGACTCTTATGTTCATTGGTACATCCAAAAACAGAGCATTTGTAACGTTTATGTGGCGTAGACATTATATCAATAGGTGCTATAGTGAGGAAATAAACATGACGGACTATGTGCAGTTCACTCAGGGTGGGATCTTTGCTAATAGGGCAGATTGTCACCAGTCGTGGGCGGGGCTTGATATCACAGTATGGAAAATCAACCTAAAACTGTCTTACAGGTAAATGTAGTTGTATCTGCATATTAAGCTGGGATAAAAGAAAGCATTTTTACATACAAAAAAAAAAAAAAAATTACACACTTCAGCTTTAGAGCTGCACTCATGATGACTGATATGGTAGTTGTCTGGGACTACACTGACACCTAGTGGTGTGGATGCACCATCATGCAAAAGTTGCAATTGCTGAAGGCATTGTAGTAATGCCCAATTCACAGCTATTATTATTCATTCATTCATAGATGTTGTTAGACGTTTGTAATTTCTTGTCAAATCGAACCCTTGCAGTTTTGAATATAAATCATTATTGTTCATTATTGTTGGCTTATCACACTGACTCAACAAAAATGTGTTGTTGCTTTTTGAACAAGTAAAAGTGCGATTTGTTGGCAGACTGTTGTAGATGTTGTGAATGCTCCAGACTGCTTTAATCTGTGGCAGAAATCATGAATAGATAACACAGTACAGCTGTAGATCTGTTAATAGGAAACACCTAGTTGTGAGTTGTGAGCTGAGCCCAACTTTACTGACTTAAAGGCCAAGAAAGAGGAACAGAATAATAGAAGCATATATCACTGTCACCACTTCACGGCCTAGTGATTGATGACTCTAAGCACTGGAGATCCTAACTTACAGCTCACTAATGTCCTGATTATGCCCACTACCCCATGTGACTGAACTCTGCTTCACTTTAGATTATTCAAATATCAACAAGCCTGCTCTCAACCTCCAAATAACCAATGAGTTATCCTTAAGATGCCGTTAATAAAAGACCGGATGAGATTTTACCCAAGCGGAGCCGGCTTTCGTGCAATCCATATGCTGTCACCACAAGCAGGAAATAAGAGCTGTCAAATCCATTCATGTACGTGTCAAAACTCTATCATTGCATATGGTTGCAATGCATTAATCCGGCGAGTTTTCGCTCTCTCCAGCCTCAGTGTGTGAGACAAATGATTCAAGCAGAGCCTAACATCATCTGATGTCTTTGTAGGTCACTGAAAGGCAAGGAAAAACGCCAATGAATGTTACTTACACTTGCACTTAATGTGAATATCAGATAAGGACTTCCTGTGATTTACTTAGCAATGTCTTCTAGTGGGCAATTAATATTGTGGAACATTTCCAACAGTATTTTAGAGTGAAACAGGACAAAAATGAAAACAGAATAGCACAAGAGCAGCATAACAGATCATGAGTCTTATTCATAATAAGAAGCAAACTATGGAAGCACAAATTACATGACATATGAAGCTTATCAATCAATCAAAAACCTAGCAGCAGCATTTTGAACCAACTGTAGACGTGAAAGTGATGCATGAGAAACTCTATAATACAATGAAATACAATAGTCCAATCTGGACGTAATAAAAGCATGCATAACTTCCAAATCATTAAAAGACAAAAAAGGTTTCAATTTCGCTATATTCCTTAATGGGAGAAAACCACCTCTAACCACAGAATTGATATGCTTATCAAATTTTAACTCAGCATCAAAAAGAACTCCAAGACTCCTTGCTTGATTATGTACCTTGGATTTAAAAAGGCCTAATTTATTAATTATATGTTTGGAAGAACTCGGAGGGCCAAACACTATCACTTCAGTCTTAGATTCATTCAGGTGGAGAAAATTAGCTGCCATCCACTCTTTAATATCATTGAAACAATCAAAGAGAGAATGTAAGGCCGAATTATCCCCCATTTTTATAAGGAGATAAAGCTGAGTATCAGTATGGAAGCATGTAAATAGAAAATAAGACTGGACCTAATATCGATCCTTGGGGAACCCCACACTTCAATATGGCAGAAGAAACATTTCCTAGTTCCACAGAAATAGTTCTCCCAGAAAGATATGAATTAAACCAATTAAGAGCATTTCCTCGAATCCCTGCCCACAGTCTTAAACGCTCCAGAAGTATATCATGTACTGTCAAATGCAGCAGTCAAATCAATTAAAACTGAAATTGCACACTTTCCTGAATCGACAGTCAAAAACAAATCATTAGACACTTTGAGAAGGGCTGACTCTGATACACAACAGGGAACACTAGGATGTGATGGGGTTATTTTGCAATAATGACCGACTGGTTCTACTTTATCCTGCTTATTACAGTACACGACTACTAACCAAATAAATGAATAGATTACATGGATATGAAATACTGGTTTGAGTTGAAATAATTTTATTATTTTACTTAAATTACTTATAGCTTCTTCAATGAAAAACAGTATATGATAGCAAGGAAATATATACAATACTGTTCAATAGTTTGGGGTCATTATGTAACTTTTGGCCCTCTAGTGGTTAAAAACAAGATTGCATGCATTTTGCGGAAGAACATTGTTTTGGTTGTGCTTCGGCTCTTTTGTGACTGTGCGAATGAATATGGTCATCCAACTGCTCATAAACATTCACTGCTAGGCCAGTTTAGACAACATTTCAAATCCCTCAGTTCTCGCCATCTCTGAAAAGCCAAGCCAATGTTGATTCTTGTTTTATTACGATCTCTGTCGCGTTCTCTTTTTTTCCAGCAGACTCTCCTCCGTTCGGCGTTTGTTTAAAACGGGTGATTCCCCAGAGGTTCGAGATTTCAAACATTTCTATTTACGGATATGTATATCAGTTATAGCTATCTATAATCCATGTTATTTGTCTTTTTCTATTATAGGTTCTCTCTCATCCAGCTTTTTGTGTCTTTCATTGACCATTTCGTTATTGTTCCAAACAAAGTTTTTGTATACAAACAAAGTTTAGAGGTCATCTTACAAAAATATTTGACTATACACCACATCAAATAAAAAATAAAAAAACCCAGCATACATTTATAGCAGTATGAAAAGTTTCTGGTGCTATTTCAATTCTAACGTCATTAAATTTTATTAGTATTCTGTATAATGACATTCATCTCTTTATGTGTGGGAGGACTTACAATTATGATTAATGACTGCACACTGATATTACTGTGTAAATTATAGAGCCAAGAAGATATTGAGTGGGAGAGAGAGAAGAGAGAGGAAGACAGTGCATAAAAATGGCACCTTACTCACAAGTCACAAAATCTGACCTCAAAATGAAAGAGAAGACAGCCCAGTGCTACAGACAGCTAGTTAAAATGCAGTCTGTGCTCCTCTCTTGTTGTGTATCACTGAATAGGGTGTTATTGGTATTCAGCTAAATAGTCTCAAACGCATGGTAATATTTATGAAACATGTTAAACCCAGATACTGGGATTCATTCTAGTTCCAATCAAAAGCAGTGTGTGAAATTAAAAAGCCTCCCCCTCTAATCTTCTATATTTGTGTAAAAAAAAAAAAAAAGTGAAACTGATAAGGCAAATGAAGGGTTATTGAAGCATTTTCAGTCAAAACGAGCAAGTCCTGGAGGTAAAACTCATAGTTCATTTAACTGTACCCCACAGATAATGCATTTGCCTAATATAAGCTAATGGCATATTAATGATAATAGAAATGGAGCCGATTATAGATAAGACGCACAAAAAATCCAGTATATAGAGAATCTGAAGCTATAGAGCATTCAGCGCTGGAGCTGAACTCAGTCTTATTGTCCAGGGTTAGACACAGATGTGTTTTGTTTATTTACTAAAATGCTCAGTATTCAATTCACACTCTCCATTCCGTTAGATGGTATAAACACTCATTAAATTCACTGAGCTGTAACTACAGTCAACTCACTTTTAAATTAATTCTCCCTCTGCATAAACATGTTTGCCCTTGACTTATCAGTTGCTCTTGAAATGAATGAGAATGGGCAGCTATCTGATGTATGGGGATAGAGGGACTAGATTTTAATTTAGGCATGGCCAATGGAGGAAAGTGTCTCTAGAGGACGTCCAATGAATGCTATCAAAGAAATTGTGTTCAGAGCGTGCCTGTGTTTCTGTGTGTGTAGACTGGTGGACGGTGGTCGATATTTATCTGTAATTGGGAGTGTGTGAAAAAAACGAGTCTGTCTGGATAAACGGGAACATGCTATTTTGTTTTCATTTTCTTACACTTGGACTCAGAAGTATTTGAGGTGACTGGCTATCATAGTATCTTTACTGGTAGATGCTGTAACTGCAAAATTAATTTGTCTCTATTTATAGTCATTCAAAATATGTGTGGATTCTGACAAAATAAAATTCGCAAACAACATATTAATGACAAATATCTCATTAAATTATAGTAGATGTTTCATTTTTACATTTATGGCTCAAGTGATTGGCTAAAAAGCACTTGTTTTCAGAACTTGTTTTCAGTTTCAGTTTTCAGTGTCCATGAGAAAAAAAGGAAGCCAGATTTTAAATTGCCTCTAGGAGTCCCATATGGCCATTTTTTTTTCTGGCCAAAATATATTTCAAATATGGCCTAAATAAGTCATAAACAGTGTGGCTTGACAATTTTTTTTTTTTTTAATTTTCCTTTAAATGGCAAAATATATTACTAAATATACATCAAAATAAATTACAATTCATTGGTGGTGGTTGAGGAGATTTTCCCTTCAACATGTAAAGCGCTTTGAGTACGCAGACAAGCACTATATGAATGTAAGGAATTATTATAATTATTATTATTTTGGGGAAATGCAAAAACATATATTTTTTTTAATATATTTTCGATAATAAAGGTCTAAATAATATGCTTAAAAAAGTAAAAATTATTAAAAATATATTCATTAACATTTTAAAATCTATATTAGCACAGTATATTTTAAGTTATATTTTTTAATCTAATATCTGAACCTTTTTATGGGGTCGTGCACCAGCTGCACTGTAAAAAAAAAATTCTGTAAAAAAACATAATGTACTCCACTGTAAAAAAAAATCCCTGTAAAATTTACAGTAAAACAAAATGGTAGCTGTGGTTGCCAGAACTTTACCATAAAAATATGGTAGCAACGTTTCAGGTTTACGGGACAGCACTTAGTTTACTGTCTATTTTACAGTTCAAAATCGTATAAATTTAAAGGCTTATATTGTAATAATTACAGTTCATAACTTTTTATTTTACACACTGTAAAAAAAAATCCCATTAAATTTACGGTAAACAAAGCGCACTGCACATAGTGTCATTCACACAAACACTAAACACCATCATGGTAACACACATGAAATTTTAAAAATGCAATAAACATTAATTTAACAACATTAGATGTAACATAAAACCCTAATGTACATAACTGATTAGAAAATCTAAGAAGAAACAGTTATTTCAACGAAAATACATCCAATGTGAAGTATCACGCAGGGAATTGTGGGAATGTCAATTTACGGTTTTTCACTGTAAATTATGCGTTGTGTTATTTTTCACTTCTAAAAACTGTAAATTTAAAAGTATTTTACCGTAAAATTACATTAAATGTACCATTAGATTTATTCACCGTATATAGTACGAAATCTTTCTGTAAACCAATGAACTGTTTTTCACCGTAGCATTTTTACAGTCTTTTTACCGTTAAAATCACTGTCATTTTTTACAGTGTGGCAGAAAATTACCAGGACATTATCCAGTAATTTTACGGACATTTCCATTAACCCTAAAACACAACACAATGAAGTTCAAAATACAGGTAAAACACCTGTAAAAAATAAATACGGAAAATTACATTCTGCCCTGTTTTTACGGATTTGTTTAGAGTGTGAGCAAGTGTCACTGAGAATAGTTAAAGGATAGCTTTCTTCTGCTGGGCAGAAAGTTGAGTTTGCTTAAAAATGACATGTTTTCATGATAAAATGTATAGCTTGAAAGTCGCTTTGGATAACTGCATGCAAATTCTGGCTGCAGCATTATTTCACATTCATTATCATTTCAACATTCATGTTCAGATCAAGCGTTTATTGGTTGGAGAACTTTGTTCTGATCATTAGTGGCTCAAAGCCAGAAACTCACAGATGGTTCGTGGTCTTCTCCTCTCACACCTTATGTTTTTCATGAATGGAGAGTGCATGGAGACTTACTTTGGCTGTAAAGATGAATGATTTAATGTTTATTTTAACCCAAATCTGTTTTAAAGCAGATCTTCCCAATTAGTTTCTAAAATCCTACTGTAAACGCAGCGTACTCCAGTGTGAATATCAGAAAAGTATAGTGTAAGTGCATATGAAATATAATAGATCTATTTTAGTCCTTCTCAAATATACTTTCCAGTCCATTTTTCCTGTGTTGCTCTACATTCATAATTCAAAAGAAGCTGTAGTGAAACTACAGTTTTTGGAAGCAGTGAAACGGTCAGATTGACAGCGTCATGAGAAGATATCATGCCCGGCGTAGTGATCAGTGATGTGGTGAGAGTTCACCAGGGCAAACAGCAGGGGAGGGAGAGAGACTGAGCTGTGCTTTGGCCTGTCACATGAATGAAAAATACTCTGCTTTAAAGAATGGATGGAGTTGTACTGGGACCTCGACTTATCCTTTTCAAACAGCTCCCACTATGAAAGCATATACGTTATGTGGGAGTGAGATGGTGGGAGAAAAACAAAACAGATATAAATAATTTCACCTTGCGGCGCTGCAGACATGAAAAATGAAGAAGGGAGCACTACATTGGCATATATGTCTTATCAGACAGCATCTTATTGCATATTTTCCACCTGTAAATGACTACCTTTATAAATGGTTGCATTGTGTTGTTTATCTTGTGGATACTTGAACTGATAGAAGAGACTCATACTGGCTCTGTACCAAAACCTAGTAAGCTGCCTTGCTGTCTGCTGCCTACACAAGCAGCTGGGTGTTCACATAAAAAAGTGAGCAAAAGTCATTCAATTTCAATGACATTTAATTAACGCTTTCTGGCAACATGACCAGCAGCGTTTGTTAGAGTACAACAGAGGTCAGCTTTATGCAAATAAGAAGTAATGCAGACACTGGAGGTCACATGATCGACCAGCTGATACAGCAGTTGAATAGTAGTGTTGTAGCTAATTGCCATAATTATTAGATGACACCCTGGATGTTCTTGGAGCTGTTTACATCCTCACACTTGGAATTATGCACTTCTATTGCAACACTATTAACGGCTGTGTGCTTTGAGTAATCAATAGACAAAACCAACATACAACAAGTAACTGTCATTATACAAATGCATTGTTAATGTATAGTTTATTTAGCGATACATTAGATGATTATTCAACTGTATTGTGTGACTTCTGTTTATTATGAGATTAATCTTACATTATTAAGACATAAACAATAGTTAAAGGAATTGTTAACCCTTAAATGCATTTTGCCATTACAATATATATCTAACCTGGATGGATCTCTACGTGTTGCAATAATATAAAACTCTCCTGATATTAGAATAAAAATTTAGAAGTATAAAATAAAGCATATTTTGTTACCTTTTGAAGCTTGGGAACGGTTCAGTTTGAGCAGATGTTTTATACCATTATCAGTGTCCTCATCAGAGCTCATTTCCCATTACATTCAGCATCTGGCTCATCATATTCGCCATCTCAAACATGTTCTCAAAACTATCATTTTCAACATGTTCAAAATCAATATTTTGATCGCTGACAGCTTCTTCACCAGATCCACCATCAAGTGACAGTGACACTAATATTTGATTGCGTTCAGTAAATCACTGAGCCATTTCAAGTTTTGCTGATGATACTTCCTATTCTTTTGTTTTCTGCCTGCAGTAACTATGAGTGAAATGTCACTTCATTGTGTATCAGATATGGCCACCTTGAGGAATAAAGGTGAATTGCACTTATTCAGTCATCAAAGATTCAATTATTGTTGTGCAGAAAAAATATACTTGCACTGTTACACACCTCGGGTCCATAGTGACCCTATACAATCTTTACAAAAAAATGAATGGAAAACAGGCATTCTTTTATAGTTTTTTGTTATATTGTTTATAATGAATTGATTGAGGAATACTAAGAAGGTTGATGTCTAACTTTAAAAAATGAATGAGGAGGAGGGTCACTCCCGGGTCACTAAAGACCTGAGGTGCGTTTAAGTGTTAAACAGATACAGTTTATACTTTATATTATGACGCAATTACTTTACTGCTGAGGCCGCTGCCATTTTGAGTATTTCCTTGTGACGTAAAAGCAGTCAGGTGGTACAAGTCAGAGCTCTGCGAAAATTGTTCTATGTTATAATTATGAGTTCTATGAGGACGTGAATTTTTTTACAAGATGGAATCTCGTAATTATGATAATTCCGACATAACATGAAAGCACCTTAATATCTTCTACAAACCAGCAGGACAGATATAAGAGTTTGTTGTTAGCACGTTGCTAAGCTAATAGTGTGATACACTAAATAATTCACACTGCATCGACAGAAACTGACCGACAGCAACAGACACGTTTAACTGGCTTTGTTGAATCAGTATGTTACTCCTGTCTGAATCTGTTTCCAGTTGTCTGTGTTTGTTTTTGCTGACTGAAAATGTTGAATCTGTGTGATTTTTTTTTTTTTTTTTGACTGAGCTTGTTGCAATGCATTCTGGGTTTGTCTTCTGCAGACTACATTTAGCTGCCTTAGAATTTGACCATCAATTATAACTATGCTTTTTACCCTGTAAGCATTTTGTAAGCAACTTGTAAGATCTTGTGCTGTCTAAGTAAGCAGCACACTACACTCTTAAAAATTAAGATTCTTTATAGGCATCTGTGGTTCCATGGAGAAACTTTAATATTTAAGGAACCTTCCCATTCCACAAAATGTTCTTTATAGTGGAAATAAAAATGTAATCATGCCGTGCCTTACCAGGCTCAAGTGGAAACATAACTGGAAACGTACGGCCCGATGGTGGAAAAGTGGCTAAAGGTTCTTTAGGGAACCCAAAATAATGATACTTTGGCATCGCTGCAGAAAAAAATAAACCTTTTGGAACCTTTAAGAGTGTAGGCTTTGGAACAGAGTGATTATATCTAAAGGTGGAGATGTAGGCCTGAAATAAAATATTATAAGATTATTACATGTTCTTTCAATACACATTGAACAAGTCTAAAGACTGGTGTAAAGAAATGTTGTCCATTCTGATATGAAATATTATGAACCTCTTTCATAACTCTTTAAATTCTAGGCCTCTGTAATTGGCATTTACCTTTTTCTCTTTCAATTTCCACTCTGCTGCTTCTTGGACACGTTCCATATGCACCAAAGGTAGTGTGCATTCACCGTGAAACAGTGCGAGAGATTCACACTTGAGCGAAGTGTTATCAGTGAATACAGTGAGACAGAGCAGGGGTCTCATTAGTCTCTCGGACAGCGAGACTATCTCTACTGTATGTGAGCTGTTTAACTGTTAAATCATATTAGGGTCATTACAGTATTGAAAAGTTCACTAGTTTTTATCTTAATTTAGTTTTATATGTTGTTTTAGTTTTTCTTAGGTCTAGCGGTGCATATGTGGTTTTATAACTTTTTGACAGAATGGTAATTACTAACTCATCATCTATTCATTGAGAGGAAGTATGAAAATGATTTTCTCTCCATTTTTATCTTTACAATATATTTCACTGCTAGTTTCTGCATTCATATTAGTTTAAAGGGGACTTATTATGCCCCTTTTCACAAGATGTAATATAAGTCTCTGGTGTCCCCAGAATGTGTCTGTGAAGTTTCAGCTCAAAATACCCCACAGATCATTTATTATACCATGTTGTAGTCAGTAGTTGTGGGCGGGGCTCTCTGGAACAGCTCATTTGGAGAGAATGTTTATGATTTATGAGGATTATAAAAAAAGGAGTGGGTGGATTTTTACCATTATAGGCTGTGTTCAAACACCTTATAAATGTAAATTTTCCATAATAGGTCCCCTTTAAGCTAATAGTTATGTTATGAAATTGATACTTTTATTCAGCAAAGATACATGACAGTAAAGACATTCATATATGTAACAAAAGTTTTCTATTTATTTTTTTAAAAAGATGTTCTTTTGAACTTTCTATTCATTAAAAATTGTTTCCACGAAAAATATTAAGCAGCACAACTGTTTTCAACATTGATAATAATAAGAATTATTTCTTGAGCATCAAATCAGCCTATTAGAATAATTTCTGAAGGATCATGTGACACTGAAGTCTAGAGTAATGATGCTGAAAATTCATTTTAAAATATATTAAAGTATTGTAATAATATTTAATTATATTACTTTCTGAGCATAAGTGACTTCTCTGAAAAACAACTCCACTACTGGTGGACTTTATTACAACTACATATTATATATGTGTGTATATTCAATCCATCTAGAAAAATAAACAAAGAAAAAAAACCTTGAAATAGACTGTTTTGGCAAAAACTCTGTCTATATGCTTCATTGGCTCTCATGCCCTCTTTCACAGCTACACGATTCACTGTGTTCAACACGCTGTACATCAAGCTGCACGACTCAAATCACTGGTGATCACGATGTCAAAACATTACAGGCATGCACAGATATAACACAGCACACAGCTTATGTTCCGGTGGCTGGTTTAGGGCTGTTTTTCAGCCATATGCTGCCTGCGGCAATACTATCGTATCAAAGAGACTGCAATCTGCTCTCCACGCAGGAGCTGAAGCGCTGATACAGACTGCAAATGCACCTGTATCACATCGCTCTCTCCGAATGGGCAGAGGCAGGTCAGGATTCATGGATTTAAAAGCACCACGTGGAGCGAGCAAAGCCATTGGATGCCTTCAGAAAACCACACGTCTGCTGTTGAGATGAAACCCCGGGGTGGCTGTGCCACAGACAGGATTCGTGTACAAGGGTACTGAAGGTCAAGTTGGGGTATTCCATCTCCCCTTCCTCATGAATGAGTGTACAGTCAGGACATCTGCATGGCTGAAAGCATAGCACATCACACTCATTAACTGCTACAGCATTTGCTATGACACTAATTTGAAATATTCAAAATGATGCACAAAAATTGATGTACTAATTTGGTATTTAGCATCACAACCCTGTGAAAGGCAGCAGACAGGGAAATATAAGTCATTTAACACTTTCAAGGGACAACAATCAATCACCTCCACTAACATAATGAAATATTTGCGATATGTTACTTGCAAAAAATGATATCCCACTTTAATGTTATTTTAGTATGCTATTAGTCTTTATTAATGTTTTGAATTAGCTTTTATTTTTATATTTTCGGTATTTTCCATTTTAATATGGTTTGTATATAATACGTGCCTGTCAGTTGTATTCTTTTTTAATTTTTAATTTATTTTTATTTCAGTTTTAGTAATTAAATTTAGTAGTTTTAGTACTTCAACTTAAAATTTTATTTTAGTTTAATTTCTAATTTTCAGCAACATAAAATAATATGAGTTTATGAGATAAAATGAGAAGTATCAAAGACTATAGAAAGACGGTTCACTCCTATTAGTTATGAATGGGAGAAACTCAACGCGCAAAATGGCGGCTTTTATTAGTCTACTAACATGACTGGATTCTTTACCTCAGGTGAGTGTGACTTTGAAAATGTATTAAAAGTATTTATTTCTTCATATATATAAAACATTTTGATTTCACTGTATTTTACTTAGCCTACATGTACTTACAGTGTACTTATCTATTAAAATACTAAGTAATAGTGAGTAATATAAGGTAACTACAGGAGTTAAGATCAGGTTTAGGTGTTCAGTACCTACTTATTACCTAGTTATTATAATTTCTGTAATAAATACATAGTATGTACACGGGGAACAGGACTGTAAAATAAAGTGCTACCAACATTTTTAACGAGTAAAAAAACATGCCAAAAGACATGTTTATCTGCTTTTATCGGATCAGTTTGTGCTTGTTTTTACCGACTAAACATGTTCAATCAGCATTTGACGGGTCGTAAAACATCTGAGAAATGATGTACTGCAATCTGCTGATTATCGGCTTTGGTCGGTTGCGATGTGAATTAGCCTTAACAGACTAAGACTGGTGATCTCCAGCCTGGTGATTAAGATCAGTGCAGACAGGGCCAAATCACAGTCAGACCTAATTTATTCAACACTTGTTTCTTAAAAGATTCCCAAATGATATCATGTTATGTTATCAAAATGTCATTTAGAGTCTCAGAATGCTTTCATCCCACTGTTTGGTTCTATTTTAGGCAGCATACTTTCAACAAAACAATGTAATTTCCGAACACAAAGAGCTGCAATCCATCAAAAACCAGAGGGAAGCAAGTATATTCTGAGCTCTTTCCTACTAGAGCTGCCTTCTAATTCTGACAATGAAATATAAGCTTGATCCGTGCGTTGGCCACTTGCAAATACTTACATTCAAAGCTAGAATGGTGAAATTAATGTTTGACTATTCATTAAGAACAACAACAACAACAAAAATCCCCTCTGTAGTAAAAACAAGTCACCCTGTAGTCAATAATTTTATTCCTTAATTTTATCCCTTAAAACTCATCTTTGATCACCAATATGATATATTTTTTAAAAAATTTCCTTTGTGCCTTAAAATAGCTTGAATGTAACAGTACACCTTTCATTTAGTATACGCGGATCTCTGAATATGCTAATTAGCCCCGCCTCCACTCACTCGCACAAGCTCAGAGATCCACTCGGTCAACTTACTGAGGTAAACACTGCACAATGCTTTTTACAACGTCGGACAATAATTAATATGATTAGCCTTTTGCTTGACTACGTTATCAAACAGCTAATAATCAAACAGCTAATAACAGGGGGACTTTAAGAACAAGAGTAAGAATGTCCCTACACTTACTACGCAACTGTCTACACAAACATTTATACATTTGACTTAAAAAAAGACACTGGGGCAAATTAACTAAACAGAAAAAAAAAAAATTGATATTAGTACTCTTTTGCCATTTTTTTATATTCATTTGAAGGTTATCCTGAAGACAAATATTAGATACTTCCCTACACATACTATCTGACTCCACAGCACATGAACAGAAAATGGAGGACACTTTTCAGAATTCCTCTGCAATCCGCCCAGAGATGGCGAGATAGATAGAGAAAGGAAGGAATATCGGGACCGCAGCCAAGTGTGACAGTGGCGTTCACATTTCTCCAGAAGCCTCTGCGGGCTGAAACTCTGAGCTGAATGCTGAACACCTCTGTGCCGCACTGCCGCTCCACCCCGCCAGGATAATAAAAAGCAACCTCCAAGCTGAGGACAACGCAATGGCCTCCGCCATGCAGAATTAACGGCAGCCCTTAAACTCAGTGGGAGATGATGGTGGATCCACAGTCACGAGTTCTTCAGTGCTTTGTGACTGTAATTACACTCTTTAACAGTGCCTATGAAAAATGATTTGTAAACAATATGACCTTTTTCGTTAATCCCATCATTCACTTTGAGTGCGGGCTCAGTCTAATAACAGTCATGTAAATAGAGGTTTATGAACCGTAATGATAAATACATAAATACAATATTTGACCACAAAGTCACCAACATGCAAAACAATGTAGGAAAAAAAACATGAAATAATGTCATAGAGCACTAATGATAGTCAGTAACACTGTGTCCGAAATCAAATACTTCTCTACTATATAGTATGTAAAAAACAGTATGTGAACAGAGTAGTATGTCCGAATTCATAGTATTCGAAAAACAGTAGGCGAAATGTACCCGGATGACGTACTGCTTCTAGTGAGATTCTGAAGTGCGCATACGATGGACACTTTACTATCTCATGAGGCCATGGGAGAGGATTTGTGAATGGAGTTTACCAATCGGTGATTGGCTCTTATTTAGAAGGCGGGACTTATTCGCGTTATGCGCGTTGCACATTCTCCCATTCATAATAATACGAATGCACCGTCTTTCTATATATAAAGTCTTTGATATAAGTTATGATAAATATCTTAAATATAAGATTTGAGGTTGTAAAATGTAATATGTTGTGACTACCCAAAAACTTAAAAATGTGCCACCTGCTTTAAACAAATTTCTACTTTTCCTAATATGTCATTGACTCAGTATGTCCTCAGGACCCCCAAAAAACATGTGGCATAGCTCCACCCACAAGTTGTTATTTTGGACTCTCTCTTAAATATTTTTATCTGTATTTTTCTAATTATGTACTAAAATATTTTCTCTTCATCTTTCTATAATTTCATCTTAAATGCACCTCTGTGCAGCATTAAAACATATGGCATTTCTATGCAGAGTAAAATCATTCTACTGTAGATAGGCTACCATAATGTAATTGGCTCATAGGGCCGTGAGGGGGCCCTTGCTTATTGGCTGCGGGGGTGTCCTGTGTGCCTGTGCACAGCCTCATAAATACTGTGTACATAATGCATGTATTATATTGTATGCCACATACGTTTGGATATTAGCTCACAGGGAGAAGTGTTATCTAATACAGAGAGGAAAAGATTCGATTTTCCTCAAGCCTCAGGTGTCAGACTATAGCTTCAGTCAAGTCTCACATGGTTTTCCCAGATTAGCAATGACTGAATAATTATCTTAACAATGGCACTGAGACACTGTACTGAATACTATTTTCACAGTATTCACCTCACAAAACACACAGAAATCTTGTCTTTGTTCAGCTTAAAACTCTGAATAAAATTAATCCCTTTTCTCTGCTATTGTAAATATTCAATGCAAATAATGATGTACGATCCAATGGCGTTCAGTCCGGTTGTGGTGTGTGCCGTGCTTTATGATGTGTACCATTTTGCATTTTTCATTAGATTCTTAGGCCATAACAGAAGAGCTGGAGGCCAACTGCAGCCCTGACACAGACCATTAAAATGCAAATCAAACCCCTTAATATAAAACTGAGATCTATATTGCCATAGACCCTTGGAGGTGAACATTCAACAAATCACCTCTAGGCTCATTTAGCTTGCGTTATTCAGTAATGTTATCCTATTCATTGCTTCACCCAGAAAACCTGTAGGCCAGTGCTATTATCCATGTGTTCAGCATTTTCAACTCACGACCGAGGCTGGACTTAGTGTGTGCTAACTGTGCTTAGTTCAGCTAACAAACAAAGTGCTAAGCTAATAAGATGTAGCCTGCTTTGCTAAAGCCCTGATTCTGTTCTTTTTGGATGGCTGTCAATTTATATAAAGACTGCCAGGCTGAAGCAGGTGGAAGAGATTGTAGTGTGCCACACATAGTGTCTCTTAATAGGTGACGATTTAACAGAGGACCAAAGTGACAGGCAGTGTTCATAGTGGGAAATTAGGCTAATGGGTTATCAGTTCTTGGTTCTCCTCCCAGTACGATACATGACTTGGTTCTACAAACACCCAGCCGGCCATGTAGTGTGAGGTTCAGTTTTTACACAGACTGTGGATGTTAAAGGGATAGATCATCCAAAAATCTGTCATTGTTTACTCACTCTCATGTTGTTCCTAACTCGATATAATGTAAGTAAATGAGGACTGGGGCTGTCAAAAATGACAAAAATACACACAAGAGCTTTGTCTGACAAATTTAAATCAATAATCACTGAAAATCTTCATCCTGGCTCTGCTTAGCACTTCTCTCCGAGTGCTGTTTTAGTATTATTTACATACTATCATAGCATGTATTCAGGGTTCATCATTAAGCCTTGTCATGTGCTTGATACATTTAAATCTGCATATTTGTGATATTTACCCCGAGGGTAATTCTTAAATTTGATCAGTAAATTCAATTAGAATTCAATTAAATTCAAATTAAATCATTTACACTGAAAAATTACAACTGCATTAAATAATGTTAAGAGATTGTTTTACTTTTTTATTCTTTGAAAATAAAAATAAGAAATTTTGGGGGGAAAATTATACTTTTAAACATGAAACTAAACCGCCATTAGGTGGCGGCAAGTGACCGTCTTAATTGGTGAGTCATTGAGTCATTCATTCAAACGATTCGTTCAAATGGCTGATTCATTCAAGAATGAGGCAGTTGTTTATAAATGGGCCATTGAATCATTGACTCAACCGATTCGTTGAATCAAAAACTCGGCTGAGTGTTGCTGTGAGATACGCTATGGTTATGCTGTGATCTTTGTTTGGAACTATTTTCGCTGCTGAAACAGAGCAAAAACAGCCAATATTGCGTCTAAAATGTAAGTGAGTTAATTTTAACTACTTGTTTATCAAACTGTTGTATGAAATCAGTGTCTCATTTTCAATTGTGATGGTATTCAGGAAGTCGTGTGATGTTGCTTAACTGTATCATATGTTATAAATATAAAAACATTTTGAATTTTTAACGAAGTAGGTTAACTAAGTGTGTGCTGCACTCATTTGTTTTGATTTCTCCCCTTTTTTTATTTTAAAGGGAAGAAAGAAGAAAGATGTGCAAGTTTGGAAAGTCATGAGGGTAAGTAAATGATGGCAGGATGATCATTTTTGGCTGATATATTCCTTTAAGATTTGATTCTGTACTTCATACTTCTCTCAGCTACAGAGCTTGTGCAGATCTTAAAATCATGACAAAGTTTTCAATTAAGAGTAATATTGAGTGACATGCGTTGGCCAGTTCAGACAGCTGGTCAGGCTGAGAATGGGTTTGTGAGGGAATATATGGTCTGTCTGTGACCAATGAGACACTTCATAAATTAGTGAGGAATTAACTAGACATCATGAGCAGTTTTGGTCAAGCTTCCAGACCTAAGTCTGTGGTTTATGAGGCCTAGGGTCATTATGGGCAGTAGAATGACTGACTCTCTCAGCACAAATAAATAGAGGGCAGGACTGTGGAACTGGTGTTTGATGCAAAATGTGCTGTGTACATCGTTGTGTGTTTTTATGAGCATTTATTAATCTGTATAACGTTGTGGGGTGGATTCAAGTATTTCAGTGCAAAAACCATAACCAGCCTGAAAGACAAGAAACTGCAATAAGCATTTTTTTTTATCTTACAGTACATAGCACTGTGAGAAAAGAGGTGATGCTGCAATGTATATTATCAGACCTTGAACTTGGGTCCATGTAAACATATTGTAGCACACATCCAAAACAAAATTAGGAACCTTTAAAACAGTTTAATAGGGGCATTTTAAAGACATGCACAAAATACAGAAATGATGCTTTGCAAATGTTTTAAGTGACAGTTGCCCAAAGCCTGTTTGTGCCAAATCCAGCTCAATTTGAGGGTCTTCATAATACATTTATGTCAAGAGTCAGTCGCAGCATGATTAGAGCTCTCTTGTGATGCTTTGGGGTAAAAATGGAACTGTCTCTGATATTTCTGTGATAAGTTAATAGACAGAAGAAAGTCATAAAATAATAAGAATTTTCCCAATGCCTTCTAAATTAAATTTTAATGATCTTTCATGACATAATTGCATTTGACTGCCTGAAACCCAATAAAAACTGTTATTAACACAAATTCACTTTTCAAAGGATATTCACTAGGGGTGTAACTTTACATGTATTCGTCCGTCAGTCAGTCACATGCGATCCACACCCAAATCAAGTAGGGGGCACGCATGGTAATGCAACGGTGCCTGCTAACCGCCACAATAGGAAAAAGTGCAGAAGAAAAAAAACAGGTGATCTATGCATAGATATGTTTACGTGTAATCTCTCAACCAGTGTTTCAACCGCAAAAAGACATCAATAAAACAGCTTGAGAATAATATTTCAGGTAGCATTACATTTACCTCAGGCAAGTCATTTAGTGTCCACAGCATGTTAGTTCACTACAGAAATGAACTCTAGAGGGAGCATTTCACTAAATATATGCACTGTATTAGCTTATACAGGTGCTGGTCATATAATTAGAATATCATCAAAAAGTTGATTTATTTCACTAATTCCATTCAAAAAGTGAAACTTGTATATTATATTCATTCATTACACACAGACTGATATATTTCAAATGTTTGTTTCTTTTAATTTTGATGATTATAACTGACAACTAAGGAAAATCCCAGATTCAGTATCTCAGAAAATTAGAATATTACTAATGACCAATACAAAGAAAGTATTTTTAGAAATCTTGGCCAACTGAGAAGTATGAACATGAAAAGTATGAGCATGTACAGCACTCATTACTTAGTTGGGGCTCCTTTTGCCTGAATTACTGCAGCAATGCGGCGTGGCATGGAGTCGATCAGTCTGTGGCACTGCTCAGGTGTTATTAGAGCCCAGGTTGCTCTGATAGTGGCCTTCAGCTCTTCTGCATTGTTGGGTCTGGCATATTGCATCTTCCTCTTCACAATACCCCATAGATTTTCTATGGGGTTAAGGTCAGGTGAGTTTGCTGGCCAATTAAGAACAGGGATACCATGGTCCTTAAACCAGGTACTGGTAGCTTTGGCACTGTGTGCAGGTGCCAAGTCCTGTTGGAAAATGAAATCTGCATCTCCATAAAGTTGGTCAGCAGCAGGAAGCATGAAGTGCTCTAAAACTTCCTGGTATACGGCTACGTTGACCTTGGACCTCAGAAAACACAGTGGACCAACACCAGCAGATGACATGGCACCCCAAACCATCACTGACCGTGGAAACTTTACACTGGACCTCAAGCAATGTGGATTGTGTGCCTCTCCTCTCTTCCTCCAGACTCTGGGACCTTGATTTCCAAAGGAAATGCAAAATTTACTTTCATCAGAGAACATAACTTTGGACCACTCAGCAGCAGTCCAGTCCTTTTTGTCTTTAGCCCAGGCGAGACGCTTCTGACGCTGTCTGTTGTTCAAGAGTGGCTTGACACGACAGCTGAAACCCATGTCTTGCATACATCTGTGCGTAGTGGTTCTTGAAGCACTGACTCCAGCTGCAGTCCAATATATGCACTGTATTAGCTTATATATTTATTATATTTACTTTACCTGTTAGTAATGTCTTAATTATTTAATATTTGTTTAAATAAATTTGTCATGAAAACAAGTTATGACAGTAACTGTGTAACTGATTATATTTCAACAAATGAATTTGAGTAGAAAAATGCAAAACCTGCAAAATGTGCAATTTATATGTTTTTTTTTTAAATATTTTTGTATACATTATTATAATAATGTATAATTTATATTACATTATTATATCTAAAAATAAATAGCAACTGAATTTAATAGTTTGGAATTAAGGTTAATTGTAACCTTTAATATTATAGTTATGTGCAAGAAAGGGCTCCCTAGTTTACAGCATTAGCTGAGATAGATTTTTTTTATCCTTGAGAAAATGTTAATTATAATTGAATTTATTTAAAGAGAGAGACACAATTTGTTTAATAAACCACTGTTTAATAAAAAATTAAAAAAAAAAAGAGAAAAGAAGCAATACTGAGGTATGTACCGAACCATCATGTTTGTGTACTGTTAAAACGGTTAGTTCCTGTCCTTGATTCTAATTGGTCAATAGCTGTGTTTTATTCACGATAAAACTGTATTATGTAGAAGAGTATTGTGAGAAAGAGACTGAGTGAGCGAGTTCATTACCTGCATTCAGATTTAGCATTTTCCTTCAGTCCTATGTTCATAATAAAAAAAATGTTTATCTTGTCCTTTTAACAGTTAGGGGTTTTCCTTTGACTGACAGCGCTAGTCAAAGCATTTGTCAGTTGCGTCTTGTTCCGTGTTCACAACAATTCAGTCTTTTCAATGTAAAAGTCTTTGCTTACTGACTGACACACTCATAAAGACAGTCTTTGCCGCCATCTAATAATGTAACTTCTGTTGCTGTTCATGGTCAGGGACTATTTTTTCCAGCGGAAGGAAGGCTTTAGTGAAAGTTTACTTAATGAAAGTTGCATTGATACAGATTTTTGGCTTTAATATTTGTATTGTGTGGTAACCGTTTTTTAAAAGCAATAAGGTACTTGAGGCTAGTGCTGTATTGTGAATAAGTCACGGCTGAAGGGGTTGCAGGCACTCCGCTTCGCGTCATGCCTAACAACGTCCTTCAGCCGTGACTTATTCACAATACAGCACAGCCTCTCGTACCTTATTGCTTACTTAAGAAACAATGCGACTTATAATGCAAACCTAATGTCAACTAAGTTAAATAAAGAAGCAAATAAGGAAGCAACAACCTGATGTTTCAAACTGAACAAAAACTGTGAATAGTATCTGACTTAACCACATCTGATGAACTGAATTGTCCGCAGACCTTCTCAAATGTTCACAAATTGCACTGCAAATTTACTGATTGAGTAACAGGCAAACAAGCACGTTGTTTGATCTACAGTAGTGAAACAATCACATATACATGGCATTGATGTAAAATTCATGACATTATAGCTAGCATCAGATGCGGCACAAATAATGTAGAGCAAACTGTGAGATATATTGAAATGAGCAGGGGACATACGCTGTCCTTTCAACAGGCATACATTATGCATGCATGCACACATCCATTATAGATAAAAATTAAGCCTGCTTAAAGGGATTCAAAATGTGGTGTCAAAACTGATTCAATCAAAAACATTTAGCAAAATCCACCACCCATGGGCAAAATCAGGCAAAATTGACAGTGGCAGGGAGTGTGGATTAGATATGACTGTAAATAATAAGACATTGTTCTGCCCCCCTGGTTATGGCAAATAAACAGGCTGATGGCGATGAGTTGGACTCTAGGGTGGGCTGCAGGACGTTCCCTAGTGAGTCAATGCCAAAAGACTCACAATGTCATACATTAACTCTGACACATAGTTGCATGCCAATGGCGGAAGTGGCCTTGTAATACGTTTCATAAAGGAGTCATAAACTCTATAGGGTTGTTCCTGGATTGTGCCATTTATATATAAAAGTGACATATTGGTTTTATTGTGTGTGTGTGGAAAACAATGGTCACTGAGTGTCTGTGTATCAACTGCATAACAGGTCTCTGTGTTATACCATCACATGAAAAATAAATTCAAACTGACTGTGAGCGGTGCACCTGTCAGCGGCTGTGTCCGAAACCAAAGACAGCCTCGTTGTGTAGTTATTCAATGACCTAGACAGTTTTTTTGAATGAAGATACCTCTGAGAGAAGTTTCAGAATGGCTTTCAAGGCACCAAAACATCATGTCAAATGATCTAGAACAAATTCAAGTAGTAGACATAGCCAAGCAAAAACTAATAAAAATGAAAAAAGGCACATAAAATTACTTAAACTAAACTTAAAAAGAAAACTAAGGCTACATCTACATTAATCCAGATGCAACAGTGTTTTCCTTTCAAAACATTCTTGGTCCACACACTAGTACTTGGAAAACGCTAAAATCATCATGTGTAAAATGTAATAATATCTCACTTACTGGTGGGTCCAGGTCACACTCAATCTAAAACGCAAAAGTTCTCATGTGTAGATGCAGGATACCAGTTGCAAGTAAATGTTCTGTCATCTTTGCAGGAATGTAATATGAAGACTGTACAAAGTAACATTTATCTTAAGCAACACTGTGAAAGTGAATGTAGAACCTAATTTCACCAATTGCAACATGTTCCTGAATCAACATCTTGGGCCCTGCTTACACCTGGTATTAAGATGCAATTTGGTCGATCGGATCACAAGTGGACAACGCTACAGGTGCAAACAGGGTGTAAACGTTTTGAGCATGTCCACCCCTGTTGAAAAAACCAGCATATGCTGGATAGGTATGTATTGAAGCATGGCAGCTGGTTTGAGCTGGTTTATGCTGGTCCTTAGTTGGTCATGAGCTGGTTTAAGCTGGTCCTGAGCTGGAGCTAGTTGCTTAGGACCAGCTTTGGACCAGCTTAAACCAGCTCATGACCAGCTAAGGACCAACTAAGGACCAGCTTAAATCAGCTGCCATGCTTCAAAACATACCTAACGTACCTTCCAGAGGTAGTTGAAAACACATTTGACCGGAGTGCTTTTGTAGTGTAAATGCTCATGTGGTCGAATGTGTTCAAACAGCCACAAAAGCCAGCCAGATGGGATTTAAACTTTGTCGGCTGAAGACCCAAGTTTGGTTTGAAGACAGAAAATGTACCAAGCACAATGTTCTCTCACCATTATTGATTTCTAACACACACTCACAGTGTTCGGCTGGTCTTGCGGCTGTCAGAAATGAAATGAAAGCTGATACTCTCCGTATGTTTTTTCCCTTCGTCTCTGGTTGCATTCAAATGTAAAATGCGCAATATTATTTTGTTCATTCGATCAAAAGATCTGAAAAAACCCATACATTTATTCACCCATAGACCCTCCCCGAAGAAGAAATCAGGACAGAAGTGGTTGAAAGTAGACAAAAGAGAGATTAAAACACCAGGTGTAAACAGGTATCCCTCGTCTACTTGTGACCAGATCGACTAAAACGCATCTTAATACCAGGTGTAAACAGGGTCCTTAGTAGATCCTGGAACAACATTACAATGAACCAATCAGATTTGAGGGACACGTTTACAGTTTATGCCAAGTTTAGGCTTAAAACCAGGGTTAGGTGCTTCTACATCAGTGTTATTCACCTATCATTTCACTCTGATTCTAGGAATAAATTATGTGTAGGGTTAAGTTTAAGGGTAGGATATAGCAGGCACATACCAGTCATACAGCGTCTTTAAAAAGCTCAGTTTCCGCAGGACAAAAACACTGTCCCATTGTGGCCAAACATAGAGTAACGCTAATTCAACACTAATGTTGAATTCAAATGTTCCTTGATGTAATGTGAGTAACTAAAGTGAGTTGTTTACAATTGAGGACAAAAGGTATAATGGCATCTCAATCTGATGGGATCTGCCATTCCTCAAGATTTTGTTCAGGAGACATCCCGAGGTCTCTTTCTTTAGGGCTGAGGTGTCAAAGAGGGCCACTGTCCTGCAGAGCTCAGCTAATTAAATACACCTTAACCAGGTAATCAAGGTCTTCATGATTACTAGAAACTTTGGAGCAGGACAGTGGCCCTCCAGGAGCGGAGTTTGACACGTGTTTTAGGGTTATTAGAGACTCAGGAGAGAAGAAACATCCCACACTGCTCAGTAGTTGAGCATATACTTCACACCGCTCCATGTTTAGATTCTCTGAAGTAATTTCTGGCTTCCACCCATCAAGATTACCACAGTAATCTAATCAAAAAGAGTGTTGAATGCACTGTGGAGATTCACAGCAAGGACTTCTATTTGTAATCGAGTTCTTCCCTATAGGTTTTACCCTACAGCAAGCCATTGCTATTAAAAAAGAGACTCTAGCCTTTTTTGGCAGTCTTGGAGATGTAATTTTGTGCTAGTATGACCATGGACCATGGATAGTGTAAGATTATGACAGAAACCCAGGGGGGAAATGCTGGTTCCTTGCCTTCCAGGATATTCACTTCATAGTGAAAGATTAGACAGCCAAGGGAAAAGCTGATAGGTTGTCTCAAATGCATCCCACTACTCATTGCTGAGTGTTTTCCACCTGAATTTAACTTCACAGTATGTGTTTCCTCTGTACAAATCTAAAATGTCATGGATAAAAAAAAAAAAACAACAACCACAAAAAACATTTTGCATTTGAGATGTATTACGTGTTATGCACTCACAAGGTCTTTAATTTACATAATGTTCTTTTTTTGTTTATAACTTGACTGTGGGTTCAACAAAAGGATTTCTATCTGTTCCATTACATACTCGAGCAGGTGCAAATCCTAAATTCAAAGCACATTATCTATAGCCAAAGTCAAGGCGACAGAGGTCAGCAAATGTCCCAGCTGGTTACACACTTCACATTTAATTACTGGACTTTTCAACAATATCTGCTCAATTACTATACATCTGTTTTGGCTCAGGAACTGAGCACAAGTGACCACTGGTCCCACAATGTTAAATAAGTCAAAAGGATCTGTGCTTTACATCATATGAAATGAATCTCTGACTGTTTTGTGTTTTATTCTGTCACCTTGAAGACTTTGCTGTTGCCTTTCATAGATAATACTTTTGAGTAAAACTTAAGATACAAGAACAGCCATGGTCATTGTCCTTATTTAAGTAAATGTTTCTTTTGCTTGTCCTAAGGAGAAACCTGAGACAGAATTAATACTGTTAAACACTGCTGAGACCTCCATTAAAAGGGGACATATCATGAATTTCTGACTTTTTCCTTGTTTAAGTGCTATAATCGGGTCCGTGGTGCATCTACCAACCCAGAAAACATGAAAAAGGACAACCCAATAACTTAGTTTTGGCAAGCCTTTCTCTGCAACCATGTAAAAAATTGAGCCGCTCAGATTTCGCTCCCCTAGTGACGTAGGAAGGGGATCTTATTATAATATTACCGCCCCTTAATTTGCACATTTCCACCTACGGCGCCGCCATTTTGTTTTCACAAGCAAAAAACGGTGTACCAGTTCTAAGGCCATGGCAAAAGTTCGAGCAAAGCATGCTAACTGTTCTGTCGTTGGCTGCACAGACGAGCACAGAACGCTATTTAGAGTCTTGTTAGCTTGGATAGTCTGCAATTAAGTTGACCCTGGCAAACACGACTGCTAAAAAAGGAGCGTTTCTGTCCGAGTGATATTTTGGAAAAAATATTAGACCATTCACAGCATTTGATAGCAGTCATAAACGTTAGCCTGGTGTGTATGGCTCTGTAACTACATAAACTACATAAATTTATTCACTAACCATTCAGAAACGTCCAGTTTCATTCTAAAAGTTGTAACTTCTTCCTGAGTCTCTCCATCAGTGTCGACTCTGGTTTGAACAATGTAAGGCTGAACACCGTTACTGACAATCCTCATTTTGGCTGCGTGAGATTCTCCAGCTTTGTTGTTGTTGAGCAACCAAAGCGCGAGCTGTTAAAGCTCCACCCTCTTCTGGAAAGGGGGCCGGGAGCAGCAGCTCATTTGCATTTAAAGGGACACACACAAAACGGCATGTTTTTGTTCACACCCAAACGCAAATATGACAAGCTATAATAAATGATCTGTGGGGTATTTTGAGCTGAAACTTCAAAGACACATTCTGGGGACGCCAGTGATTTATTTTACATCTTGTGAAAAGGGGCATAATAGGTCCCCTCTAAGTCATAAAGTGCTATGAAAGAGCGTTATATTTAACAATAATCTCCCTCTGGGATTGTCTTTGTGCTGAGTATATTGAGTTAGTCTAAAATAGTCAGAGATGCATGCAAATATTTACTAATTCTGAATATCAATGTCCTGAGAACATCCATATCTTTTTATAAACCTAAGTTAAACTTCAGTTATAATGACGTATGGTTCAGATTCTGATCGTAATCAGCATTTTTGTGCACTGATATTATGCAGAGAGTGAAATTCGTGCTTTGATCTAGGTTTGCTTATGGTCCCATAATGGGTTATGGGAGTGCTCTGGCCTAATGGAGAGGATTTACATTGCATTAAGATGTGTGTCTGTGTGCCTGTATGTGTTTGTGTTCAGAGGGAGTGTGGGGAGGGACACATCTCAGCTTTAAATTAATCTAATTTTATTTCTCTCTGTCATTTGTCTATTGAGTGTCGAGGCTTTTTTAAGCCATTGCCTCCCTCTCCTGATCTAATGAGGAGTTAGTTCCTGAGTAAACGGCAATACTTTGGAAGGATTGAATCATCCATACAATTAGCCTCAAGTGCAATTCTGTAAATTAGTGTCTGTCATAGTTACTGCTTACTCAAAGGGTGTTCACAGTTTCAGGCTTTTTCGAGGTCAAATGGAAAATATTGATGGAAAAATAAAAAAATAAGGAAAATAATGCCTATAACAAAACTTTTTATTTAGGATACTTTTATTAATGATAGCTATTTATAATGATAAATTTTGAATTATGCCACTAACAAAAAGTTGTTGTTTTTTTTGAAAGCATAAAATGAACACAATTTAACATTTGAAATTTAGTGGAGTTTACGCATTTTGGGGGAAAAAAGAGAGAAAAGAAAAAAACAAGTTTTATATATATATATATATAATCAGTCAGTATTTTTGTATATATATAATTTAAAAAAGAAAGAAAGAAAGACTCTCTACATGTCATTTAGTTGCAGTTGAGTAGTGGCTCTGCATGTAATATATGACCCACTCTGAGTGGCACAATATCGATCTTGAGAAATGTCAAGTCTGTGAGGATGCAGTGAGAGAAGTAAAGAGAATTAGAAGATCAGCTGACATTCTGCTAATGGAACATACAAGCCACTTGCAAAAAAGTGCACTTCTTTGAGAACAAAACAAC